>NW_028256823.1:0-309920 GCF_048593485.1 Apis florea | reverse complement strand
AACCCTTTCATTTATAAAAAAATGAACAGCAGCAGGAGGTGCCCCCCTCGAAACCAAGTAACTTTTATTCGAAACATTTTTTAATATCTCGAAAAATAAGCGAGATACAGCGAAAAATGTCGATGAATCGCTCGAACACTTCCAAGAATTTGACGTCATTTCTTGGAAAAATTTTTCGATCGACCTCCTATCGTATTATGTTCTCCTAATACAAAGTCGCATTTTTGGACAAAAATTTTACTTCGATCAGAGAATTTCGATACGCATCTTTTTTATTAAATATCTCGCTTATTCTTCAAGATATTAAAAAATGTTTCGAATGAAAGTTGAATGGTTTCGAAAGGGCTATATTCCGGTGCTCTCAATTTTTTTGTGAATCAGCTCGTAAAAAAATTATCAAGGTCACCTTTATTTTTTTAAATCGTAACATATACTTTTTCATACGCCAAACTATGCATCATGGCATTCTCTATAAAAATGTATAAGGGTATTTTTACTAAAAAACCATTAGTTTAGGAGATATTAATTATTTTTTAAACTATAAGTTTTTTGCCATATATGGCTTAATACTTTTTTATAGAAAACAGTAAGGGACAACGAATGGTGTATTAAAAAATGTACAGTCCCATTTAAAAAAACCACATTCGCGTTTATAACTCCTTAACCCTTTCATTTATAAAAAAATGAACAGCAGCAGGAGGTGCCCCCCTCGAAACCAAGTAACTTTTATTCGAAACATTTTTTAATATCTCGAAAAATAAGCGAGATACAGCGAAAAATGTCGATGAATCGCTCGAACACTTCCAAGAATTTGACGTCATTTCTTGGAAAAATTTTTCGATCGACCTCCTATCGTATTATGTTCTCCTAATACAAAGTCGCATTTTTGGACAAAAATTTTACTTCGATCAGAGAATTTCGATACGCATCTTTTTTATTAAATATCTCGCTTATTCTTCAAGATATTAAAAAATGTTTCGAATGAAAGTTGAATGGTTTCGAAAGGGCTATATTCCGGTGCTCTCAATTTTTTTGTGAATCAGCTCGTAAAAAAATTATCAAGGTCACCTTTATTTTTTTAAATCGTAACATATACTTTTTCATACGCCAAACTATGCATCATGGCATTCTCTATAAAAATGTATAAGGGTATTTTTACTAAAAAACCATTAGTTTAGGAGATATTAATTATTTTTTAAACTATAAGTTTTTTGCCATATATGGCTTAATACTTTTTTATAGAAAACAGTAAGGGACAACGAATGGTGTATTAAAAAATGTACAGTCCCATTTAAAAAAACCACATTCGCGTTTATAACTCCTTAACCCTTTCATTTATAAAAAAATGAACAGCAGCAGGAGGTGCCCCCCTCGAAACCAAGTAACTTTTATTCGAAACATTTTTTAATATCTCGAAAAATAAGCGAGATACAGCGAAAAATGTCGATGAATCGCTCGAACACTTCCAAGAATTTGACGTCATTTCTTGGAAAAATTTTTCGATCGACCTCCTATCGTATTATGTTCTCCTAATACAAAGTCGCATTTTTGGACAAAAATTTTACTTCGATCAGAGAATTTCGATACGCATCTTTTTTATTAAATATCTCGCTTATTCTTCAAGATATTAAAAAATGTTTCGAATGAAAGTTGAATGGTTTCGAAAGGGCTATATTCCGGTGCTCTCAATTTTTTTGTGAATCAGCTCGTAAAAAAATTATCAAGGTCACCTTTATTTTTTTAAATCGTAACATATACTTTTTCATACGCCAAACTATGCATCATGGCATTCTCTATAAAAATGTATAAGGGTATTTTTACTAAAAAACCATTAGTTTAGGAGATATTAATTATTTTTTAAACTATAAGTTTTTTGCCATATATGGCTTAATACTTTTTTATAGAAAACAGTAAGGGACAACGAATGGTGTATTAAAAAATGTACAGTCCCATTTAAAAAAACCACATTCGCGTTTATAACTCCTTAACCCTTTCATTTATAAAAAAATGAACAGCAGCAGGAGGTGCCCCCCTCGAAACCAAGTAACTTTTATTCGAAACATTTTTTAATATCTCGAAAAATAAGCGAGATACAGCGAAAAATGTCGATGAATCGCTCGAACACTTCCAAGAATTTGACGTCATTTCTTGGAAAAATTTTTCGATCGACCTCCTATCGTATTATGTTCTCCTAATACAAAGTCGCATTTTTGGACAAAAATTTTACTTCGATCAGAGAATTTCGATACGCATCTTTTTTATTAAATATCTCGCTTATTCTTCAAGATATTAAAAAATGTTTCGAATGAAAGTTGAATGGTTTCGAAAGGGCTATATTCCGGTGCTCTCAATTTTTTTGTGAATCAGCTCGTAAAAAAATTATCAAGGTCACCTTTATTTTTTTAAATCGTAACATATACTTTTTCATACGCCAAACTATGCATCATGGCATTCTCTATAAAAATGTATAAGGGTATTTTTACTAAAAAACCATTAGTTTAGGAGATATTAATTATTTTTTAAACTATAAGTTTTTTGCCATATATGGCTTAATACTTTTTTATAGAAAACAGTAAGGGACAACGAATGGTGTATTAAAAAATGTACAGTCCCATTTAAAAAAACCACATTCGCGTTTATAACTCCTTAACCCTTTCATTTATAAAAAAATGAACAGCAGCAGGAGGTGCCCCCCTCGAAACCAAGTAACTTTTATTCGAAACATTTTTTAATATCTCGAAAAATAAGCGAGATACAGCGAAAAATGTCGATGAATCGCTCGAACACTTCCAAGAATTTGACGTCATTTCTTGGAAAAATTTTTCGATCGACCTCCTATCGTATTATGTTCTCCTAATACAAAGTCGCATTTTTGGACAAAAATTTTACTTCGATCAGAGAATTTCGATACGCATCTTTTTTATTAAATATCTCGCTTATTCTTCAAGATATTAAAAAATGTTTCGAATGAAAGTTGAATGGTTTCGAAAGGGCTATATTCCGGTGCTCTCAATTTTTTTGTGAATCAGCTCGTAAAAAAATTATCAAGGTCACCTTTATTTTTTTAAATCGTAACATATACTTTTTCATACGCCAAACTATGCATCATGGCATTCTCTATAAAAATGTATAAGGGTATTTTTACTAAAAAACCATTAGTTTAGGAGATATTAATTATTTTTTAAACTATAAGTTTTTTGCCATATATGGCTTAATACTTTTTTATAGAAAACAGTAAGGGACAACGAATGGTGTATTAAAAAATGTACAGTCCCATTTAAAAAAACCACATTCGCGTTTATAACTCCTTAACCCTTTCATTTATAAAAAAATGAACAGCAGCAGGAGGTGCCCCCCTCGAAACCAAGTAACTTTTATTCGAAACATTTTTTAATATCTCGAAAAATAAGCGAGATACAGCGAAAAATGTCGATGAATCGCTCGAACACTTCCAAGAATTTGACGTCATTTCTTGGAAAAATTTTTCGATCGACCTCCTATCGTATTATGTTCTCCTAATACAAAGTCGCATTTTTGGACAAAAATTTTACTTCGATCAGAGAATTTCGATACGCATCTTTTTTATTAAATATCTCGCTTATTCTTCAAGATATTAAAAAATGTTTCGAATGAAAGTTGAATGGTTTCGAAAGGGCTATATTCCGGTGCTCTCAATTTTTTTGTGAATCAGCTCGTAAAAAAATTATCAAGGTCACCTTTATTTTTTTAAATCGTAACATATACTTTTTCATACGCCAAACTATGCATCATGGCATTCTCTATAAAAATGTATAAGGGTATTTTTACTAAAAAACCATTAGTTTAGGAGATATTAATTATTTTTTAAACTATAAGTTTTTTGCCATATATGGCTTAATACTTTTTTATAGAAAACAGTAAGGGACAACGAATGGTGTATTAAAAAATGTACAGTCCCATTTAAAAAAACCACATTCGCGTTTATAACTCCTTAACCCTTTCATTTATAAAAAAATGAACAGCAGCAGGAGGTGCCCCCCTCGAAACCAAGTAACTTTTATTCGAAACATTTTTTAATATCTCGAAAAATAAGCGAGATACAGCGAAAAATGTCGATGAATCGCTCGAACACTTCCAAGAATTTGACGTCATTTCTTGGAAAAATTTTTCGATCGACCTCCTATCGTATTATGTTCTCCTAATACAAAGTCGCATTTTTGGACAAAAATTTTACTTCGATCAGAGAATTTCGATACGCATCTTTTTTATTAAATATCTCGCTTATTCTTCAAGATATTAAAAAATGTTTCGAATGAAAGTTGAATGGTTTCGAAAGGGCTATATTCCGGTGCTCTCAATTTTTTTGTGAATCAGCTCGTAAAAAAATTATCAAGGTCACCTTTATTTTTTTAAATCGTAACATATACTTTTTCATACGCCAAACTATGCATCATGGCATTCTCTATAAAAATGTATAAGGGTATTTTTACTAAAAAACCATTAGTTTAGGAGATATTAATTATTTTTTATACTATAAGTTTTTTGCCATATATGGCTTAATACTTTTTTATAGAAAACAGTAAGGGACAACGAATGGTGTATTAAAAAATGTACAGTCCCATTTAAAAAAACCACATTCGCGTTTATAACTCCTTAACCCTTTCATTTATAAAAAAATGAACAGCAGCAGGAGGTGCCCCCCTCGAAACCAAGTAACTTTTATTCGAAACATTTTTTAATATCTCGAAAAATAAGCGAGATACAGCGAAAAATGTCGATGAATCGCTCGAACACTTCCAAGAATTTGACGTCATTTCCAAGAATTTTATAGATACACAGAACCTGGCCCCAGTTCCAAGAATTGTAGAGATTCCGAGAATTCGACGTCATTTCCAAGAATTTCAGAGATTCCGAGAATTTGACGTCATTTCTTGGAAAAATTTTTCGATCGACCTCCTATCGTATTATGTTCTCCTAATACAAAGTCGCATTTTTGGACAAAAATTTTACTTCGATCAGAGAATTTCGATACGCATCTTTTTTATTAAATATCTCGCTTATTCTTCAAGATATTAAAAAATGTTTCGAATGAAAGTTGAATGGTTTCGAAAGGGCTATATTCCGGTGCTCTCAATTTTTTTGTGAATCAGCTCGTAAAAAAATTATCAAGGTCACCTTTATTTTTTTAAATCGTAACATATACTTTTTCATACGCCAAACTATGCATCATGGCATTCTCTATAAAAATGTATAAGGGTATTTTTACTAAAAAACCATTAGTTTAGGAGATATTAATTATTTTTTAAACTATAAGTTTTTTGCCATATATGGCTTAATACTTTTTTATAGAAAACAGTAAGGGACAACGAATGGTGTATTAAAAAATGTACAGTCCCATTTAAAAAAACCACATTCGCGTTTATAACTCCTTAACCCTTTCATTTATAAAAAAATGAACAGCAGCAGGAGGTGCCCCCCTCGAAACCAAGTAACTTTTATTCGAAACATTTTTTAATATCTCGAAAAATAAGCGAGATACAGCGAAAAATGTCGATGAATCGCTCGAACACTTCCAAGAATTTGACGTCATTTCCAAGAATTTTAGAGATACACAGAACCTGGCCCCAGTTCCAAGAATTGTAGAGATTCCGAGAATTCGACGTCATTTCCAAGAATTTCAGAGATTCCGAGAATTTGACGTCATTTCTTGGAAAAATTTTTCGATCGACCTCCTATCGTATTATGTTCTCCTAATACAAAGTCGCATTTTTGGACAAAAATTTTACTTCGATCAGAGAATTTCGATACGCATCTTTTTTATTAAATATCTCGCTTATTCTTCAAGATATTAAAAAATGTTTCGAATGAAAGTTGAATGGTTTCGAAAGGGCTATATTCCGGTGCTCTCAATTTTTTTGTGAATCAGCTCGTAAAAAAATTATCAAGGTCACCTTTATTTTTTTAAATCGTAACATATACTTTTTCATACGCCAAACTATGCATCATGGCATTCTCTATAAAAATGTATAAGGGTATTTTTACTAAAAAACCATTAGTTTAGGAGATATTAATTATTTTTTAAACTATAAGTTTTTTGCCATATATGGCTTAATACTTTTTTATAGAAAACAGTAAGGGACAACGAATGGTGTATTAAAAAATGTACAGTC
Organism: Apis florea; assembly: GCF_048593485.1. NCBI lineage: Eukaryota > Metazoa > Arthropoda > Insecta > Hymenoptera > Apidae > Apis > Apis florea. The sequence continues at coordinate 303,771 of NW_028256823.1, read as the reverse complement.
CCATTTAAAAAAACCACATTCGCGTTTATAACTCCTTAACCCTTTCATTTATAAAAAAATGAACAGCAGCAGGAGGTGCCCCCCTCGAAACCAAGTAACTTTTATTCGAAACATTTTTTAATATCTCGAAAAATAAGCGAGATACAGCGAAAAATGTCGATGAATCGCTCGAACACTTCCAAGAATTTGACGTCATTTCTTGGAAAAATTTTTCGATCGACCTCCTATCGTATTATGTTCTCCTAATACAAAGTCGCATTTTTGGACAAAAATTTTACTTCGATCAGAGAATTTCGATACGCATCTTTTTTATTAAATATCTCGCTTATTCTTCAAGATATTAAAAAATGTTTCGAATGAAAGTTGAATGGTTTCGAAAGGGCTATATTCCGGTGCTCTCAATTTTTTTGTGAATCAGCTCGTAAAAAAATTATCAAGGTCACCTTTATTTTTTTAAATCGTAACATATACTTTTTCATACGCCAAACTATGCATCATGGCATTCTCTATAAAAATGTATAAGGGTATTTTTACTAAAAAACCATTAGTTTAGGAGATATTAATTATTTTTTAAACTATAAGTTTTTTGCCATATATGGCTTAATACTTTTTTATAGAAAACAGTAAGGGACAACGAATGGTGTATTAAAAAATGTACAGTCCCATTTAAAAAAACCACATTCGCGTTTATAACTCCTTAACCCTTTCATTTATAAAAAAATGAACAGCAGCAGGAGGTGCCCCCCTCGAAACCAAGTAACTTTTATTCGAAACATTTTTTAATATCTCGAAAAATAAGCGAGATACAGCGAAAAATGTCGATGAATCGCTCGAACACTTCCAAGAATTTGACGTCATTTCTTGGAAAAATTTTTCGATCGACCTCCTATCGTATTATGTTCTCCTAATACAAAGTCGCATTTTTGGACAAAAATTTTACTTCGATCAGAGAATTTCGATACGCATCTTTTTTATTAAATATCTCGCTTATTCTTCAAGATATTAAAAAATGTTTCGAATGAAAGTTGAATGGTTTCGAAAGGGCTATATTCCGGTGCTCTCAATTTTTTTGTGAATCAGCTCGTAAAAAAATTATCAAGGTCACCTTTATTTTTTTAAATCGTAACATATACTTTTTCATACGCCAAACTATGCATCATGGCATTCTCTATAAAAATGTATAAGGGTATTTTTACTAAAAAACCATTAGTTTAGGAGATATTAATTATTTTTTAAACTATAAGTTTTTTGCCATATATGGCTTAATACTTTTTTATAGAAAACAGTAAGGGACAACGAATGGTGTATTAAAAAATGTACAGTCCCATTTAAAAAAACCACATTCGCGTTTATAACTCCTTAACCCTTTCATTTATAAAAAAATGAACAGCAGCAGGAGGTGCCCCCCTCGAAACCAAGTAACTTTTATTCGAAACATTTTTTAATATCTCGAAAAATAAGCGAGATACAGCGAAAAATGTCGATGAATCGCTCGAACACTTCCAAGAATTTGACGTCATTTCTTGGAAAAATTTTTCGATCGACCTCCTATCGTATTATGTTCTCCTAATACAAAGTCGCATTTTTGGACAAAAATTTTACTTCGATCAGAGAATTTCGATACGCATCTTTTTTATTAAATATCTCGCTTATTCTTCAAGATATTAAAAAATGTTTCGAATGAAAGTTGAATGGTTTCGAAAGGGCTATATTCCGGTGCTCTCAATTTTTTTGTGAATCAGCTCGTAAAAAAATTATCAAGGTCACCTTTATTTTTTTAAATCGTAACATATACTTTTTCATACGCCAAACTATGCATCATGGCATTCTCTATAAAAATGTATAAGGGTATTTTTACTAAAAAACCATTAGTTTAGGAGATATTAATTATTTTTTAAACTATAAGTTTTTTGCCATATATGGCTTAATACTTTTTTATAGAAAACAGTAAGGGACAACGAATGGTGTATTAAAAAATGTACAGTCCCATTTAAAAAAACCACATTCGCGTTTATAACTCCTTAACCCTTTCATTTATAAAAAAATGAACAGCAGCAGGAGGTGCCCCCCTCGAAACCAAGTAACTTTTATTCGAAACATTTTTTAATATCTCGAAAAATAAGCGAGATACAGCGAAAAATGTCGATGAATCGCTCGAACACTTCCAAGAATTTGACGTCATTTCCAAGAATTTTATAGATACACAGAACCTGGCCCCAGTTCCAAGAATTGTAGAGATTCCGAGAATTCGACGTCATTTCCAAGAATTTCAGAGATTCCGAGAATTTGACGTCATTTCTTGGAAAAATTTTTCGATCGACCTCCTATCGTATTATGTTCTCCTAATACAAAGTCGCATTTTTGGACAAAAATTTTACTTCGATCAGAGAATTTCGATACGCATCTTTTTTATTAAATATCTCGCTTATTCTTCAAGATATTAAAAAATGTTTCGAATGAAAGTTGAATGGTTTCGAAAGGGCTATATTCCGGTGCTCTCAATTTTTTTGTGAATCAGCTCGTAAAAAAATTATCAAGGTCACCTTTATTTTTTTAAATCGTAACATATACTTTTTCATACGCCAAACTATGCATCATGGCATTCTCTATAAAAATGTATAAGGGTATTTTTACTAAAAAACCATTAGTTTAGGAGATATTAATTATTTTTTAAACTATAAGTTTTTTGCCATATATGGCTTAATACTTTTTTATAGAAAACAGTAAGGGACAACGAATGGTGTATTAAAAAATGTACAGTCCCATTTAAAAAAACCACATTCGCGTTTATAACTCCTTAACCCTTTCATTTATAAAAAAATGAACAGCAGCAGGAGGTGCCCCCCTCGAAACCAAGTAACTTTTATTCGAAACATTTTTTAATATCTCGAAAAATAAGCGAGATACAGCGAAAAATGTCGATGAATCGCTCGAACACTTCCAAGAATTTGACGTCATTTCCAAGAATTTTAGAGATACACAGAACCTGGCCCCAGTTCCAAGAATTGTAGAGATTCCGAGAATTCGACGTCATTTCCAAGAATTTCAGAGATTCCGAGAATTTGACGTCATTTCTTGGAAAAATTTTTCGATCGACCTCCTATCGTATTATGTTCTCCTAATACAAAGTCGCATTTTTGGACAAAAATTTTACTTCGATCAGAGAATTTCGATACGCATCTTTTTTATTAAATATCTCGCTTATTCTTCAAGATATTAAAAAATGTTTCGAATGAAAGTTGAATGGTTTCGAAAGGGCTATATTCCGGTGCTCTCAATTTTTTTGTGAATCAGCTCGTAAAAAAATTATCAAGGTCACCTTTATTTTTTTAAATCGTAACATATACTTTTTCATACGCCAAACTATGCATCATGGCATTCTCTATAAAAATGTATAAGGGTATTTTTACTAAAAAACCATTAGTTTAGGAGATATTAATTATTTTTTAAACTATAAGTTTTTTGCCATATATGGCTTAATACTTTTTTATAGAAAACAGTAAGGGACAACGAATGGTGTATTAAAAAATGTACAGTCCCATTTAAAAAAACCACATTCGCGTTTATAACTCCTTAACCCTTTCATTTATAAAAAAATGAACAGCAGCAGGAGGTGCCCCCCTCGAAACCAAGTAACTTTTATTCGAAACATTTTTTAATATCTCGAAAAATAAGCGAGATACAGCGAAAAATGTCGATGAATCGCTCGAACACTTCCAAGAATTTGACGTCATTTCTTGGAAAAATTTTTCGATCGACCTCCTATCGTATTATGTTCTCCTAATACAAAGTCGCATTTTTGGACAAAAATTTTACTTCGATCAGAGAATTTCGATACGCATCTTTTTTATTAAATATCTCGCTTATTCTTCAAGATATTAAAAAATGTTTCGAATGAAAGTTGAATGGTTTCGAAAGGGCTATATTCCGGTGCTCTCAATTTTTTTGTGAATCAGCTCGTAAAAAAATTATCAAGGTCACCTTTATTTTTTTAAATCGTAACATATACTTTTTCATACGCCAAACTATGCATCATGGCATTCTCTATAAAAATGTATAAGGGTATTTTTACTAAAAAACCATTAGTTTAGGAGATATTAATTATTTTTTAAACTATAAGTTTTTTGCCATATATGGCTTAATACTTTTTTATAGAAAACAGTAAGGGACAACGAATGGTGTATTAAAAAATGTACAGTCCCATTTAAAAAAACCACATTCGCGTTTATAACTCCTTAACCCTTTCATTTATAAAAAAATGAACAGCAGCAGGAGGTGCCCCCCTCGAAACCAAGTAACTTTTATTCGAAACATTTTTTAATATCTCGAAAAATAAGCGAGATACAGCGAAAAATGTCGATGAATCGCTCGAACACTTCCAAGAATTTGACGTCATTTCTTGGAAAAATTTTTCGATCGACCTCCTATCGTATTATGTTCTCCTAATACAAAGTCGCATTTTTGGACAAAAATTTTACTTCGATCAGAGAATTTCGATACGCATTTTTTTATTAAATATCTCGCTTATTCTTCAAGATATTAAAAAATGTTTCGAATGAATGTTGAATGGTTTCGAAAGGGCTATATTCCGGTGCTCTCAATTTTTTTGTGAATCAGCTCGTAAAAAAATTATCAAGGTCACCTTTATTTTTTTAAATCGTGACATATACTTTTTCATACGCCAAACTATGCATCATGGCATTCTCTATAAAAATGTATAAGGGTATTTTTAGTAAAAAACCATTAGTTTAGGAAATATTAATTATTTTTTAAACAATAATTTTTTTCCTTTATATGCCTGAGTATTTTTTGTATAGAGAATAAGATATATCGTACGAAGTGTTAAAAACTGTATTTTTTGTATTTAAAAAAACAACATTCACTTTTATAAATCTTTTACGCTTTTCTACTTAAAAAAAAGAAGTAGTCTGTCTTGACGCCATTTAATTTTTATTTTTTAATAATGTTTTAATTATGTTTTATTTTAATAAATTTATTTATATTATTATTGAAAGCAAACATAATATTCTAAATGTATAGAAAGAGGGTATTGAGTATATTCTTGAATTATTTAAAAATTATGGAAGTATCTAAAAACGCACAAAAAATCTCTATTCGTGACAAAAGATAAGCGTGAAAGAAGTAAATATAGATTTGTTTAAACTATGAAAAAGAATGTTTTATATCTTTGAAACATTTGGAAATTTTCATTATCATTTGCATAATTTTCGGAGATTCCAAGGATATTTTTCGGTAGTATTTTTCTATCAACTTAGATGAAAGAAATATTTATTAATCTTTGGCAAAATGAAGAAGTATTAAAATAATAACATGATGAATATCTAAATAGTAAATATTTCTACTATTTTGTAAATGTAACAAATTTTTAATTCCATAAATGATGGTATACGTCTCACATAATTTAATATTTTACCTATGAATTCTATTAATCACTGAAATTTCAAATAACTAACAATTCCAAACTCGTTTTAACGCTTCGACCATCCCCCTAAGCGTTAACTACAATTAACGCCACTTAGTATGGATGTAAACGATGTCAATCGAAGGTTCATTCTTTCTGTAATAACGTATCTCTCCCATCGATCGAATTAGCCGATTTTCGCGCACTGTTGGCTTCCAATTTAATCTTATTCGAATCGAATCGTTCATCTGGCAAACATGAGACCTGCCTATCTCCAATTTATTCGTCATGGCGTTCGTCGTGCAACACGCGCCACGACGTCCACGTGATCATATTATTAACGAGACACCGTCGAATCGTATTTATCGTGCATCGGCTGCGGCCAAACTACTTAGTAAATATTTGTGGCGACAGTCAAGAAGGATCGATACCAACGAAATTACTTGGCCCCCGCTTCTTTCGATAGCAGCGTGTGTACCATACGCGTGTGAATAAGCGTCACAGGTCCATGGGGGTAGATCGATAGTAATTCGATTGATCGTTGCGCGAATGACGCGGCGGCTCTTGGTGAAAGCGCTTCGATGTATCGAACGTTCTTTGGGAACATTGAATGCTGTCTAATGAGCCGGGGGAAATTAGTTCGATGTGCAGGATGGAATTGGAGAATTGGTCTCTGGATTACAGCTATATTGTGAGCGAGGAATAAAGATCGTAGAGTTTCGTTTCTTAGAATTGTCTTGCACGATTGAATTTGATTTTTCGTTATTATGAATTGCTTATATTTTTAAATTTCGTATGAATGTAATAAAGATCTGTGATATAATCGTTAGAGAAAGTTAAAAATCACTGGTATTGATAAGTTTTCTTGTATAATAATAACAAATTTGATAAATTATATTAACTATGAATTGATTATATTAACTTTTGATTTTTAATAATTATAAAAAAAGATGAAGTTCATAATTTGTCAATGATTAATTCAATAAAATTATTAAAATATTCAATAAAATATTAAAATTTAATTATTAATTTGGAAAGAAATGTTCATTAATCACAATTCCTTGAATCAGATTTGCTTTTTATTTATCATGAAACTCTCTTTTTCGAATTCATTATTCCATATTCATTATTTCATAACGAATATACCATAAAAATTGATAAAATTCGTGTCAATCACCCTCCTGAATATTTTTCCTTTAGACTCATACACGAAACTTATTAGATAATTTATAAGCAGAATTATTTCGTAAAATGATTAGAAAGCGAAACCAATAGCTGTATATCTATCGTATATTAAACTCTATTATGTACACTTAGCGTAGCATACATATGAGAATGTAGATTATGTTACACAACATATATCCCCTTAATACTGCTATTGATAATGTTAAATCGTATTTACCCTAAATGGATTCATTTGCTGATAATTGTGCTCAATATTTGCCTCGAAACGGATTGTAATTTATGGTGGAACATAAACTCCACTGTCTATCAGCAGTTGTATTATTTCTCAACATCTATTATATTATATTATATCATCAACGAGACAGTATTACCGTAATTTTCTTTCAATGATATTCTTTCTAATTTCTTTCTAATTTTCTTCGATTATATATCGATATCCGTTTTACTTTCGAAACATTATCGATTGGTTCTTGATTCGAAATATGTAATGTTGAATTATTATATTTCTTAACTAGAATTTTTTATTTTTCTCAATACTATTTTTTAAAGTAACATGTTTAATTTTTATCCATAATATTTTTGAAAACACAAGAATCTTGTTTATAAAGAAAACTACACGATATTGAAGAACAAGTATCATAATATAAGAATAATAGTGAATATTATTGCTACAAAATTACTCGTTCGTATTGAAATTTTAAACATAATATAATGTCGAAGCAATTCTTCTATATTTTTCCGTGTAATAAATATTCAAATCTATTGTAATATTCTTATAAGCAATATTTTTCCAGAAATAAACATAATCATCTCGTAATTTATCATAAAACTCGATTAAACTCTATTAAAATTAAGAAAACTTTAAACCGTTATAACTTCGAAAGTAATCATTTTTTGTAAATGGATGAGAGATCGTTAGAAGCGCTGAACCTTGCACTTTAAAACGCTTTTTCATTCATCTCGATACGACTTCCGGTTCCCGAGATATCGTCGTGTAAAGGAAAAGGTAATTTTTGATCGTTTATTATCTTTGTCCTTATCGCTTACTCGGAACTCTCGCTCGCACCTCGTCTCACTGACCTATCCCAAACTCCCAGCAAGCGACAGACGCGATTCCTGGAAATAGTACGCATTTCCAGGAAAATATGTAGGTCACTGATCCATTCATAATCCCTGTCCTGTCTGAAGCGCTATGAAAATTTAAATCCATATATCTCGACAACCGATTGAGATATCGGGATAAAACAAAAAGCAACTTTAATGGGATGGTTTTCTCTATTTCTTGAATAGATTTTAATGGCAAAAGCTTTGGTTTCTTTTGGTACTTTTTATAAGAAAGTTCTAAATTTCATTTGTAACTTTACATGATTTTCATAGTTTATTTTCAATATTTTATCACGTAAATCGAATACTATAAAAATGTTTTTCTCAAACGCAGCTTTCATTATTCAACATATATATCTTCTATCTTAATGTCTCTAATGTTCAATAAATATACCAGCCATTAATTTGATACTTCATATGATAAAGTATGAGATTCACACGCATGCAATTAAAATATCAATATCAAATACTAAAAATATTCTATATTCTAAGTTTCTTAAACAAGAAATATTATCTCAAAATTCCCCATCATCGTCGAACAAGCACAAAACTTGAAAAAAATCACAAATCTCGTCAAGAATTCATTTCCAATCAAGAGATAAGAACATCAATCTTAAAATATTGCAAAACACATGCTGCTAGGGACAAGCAAAGCATGCCCAGACAGGAAAGGGTCCGAACCAACGAGTAAAAAAAAAAAAAAAAGAAAACAAAAAGAGAAAGGAAGAAGAAAAGAAAAAAGAAGAGAATAGAAACAAGAATACGCAGTGTGAAAATAGAAAGAAAGGCGAAAGCAAGTTGCGTTTAATCGAAAAACCAGCGAACCTTCATCGCGTCGGTCACGATTGGTAGCCCTTCAGGGTTGGTACCCTTCCGGCGTGGTGTTGTTCTCCCGGGTGCGCGACCGCTTCACTGTACAGACAGAAAAAAAGAGGAAGGGAAGAAGGCTAGGCCACCCCGTTAGCAACCACCACCGGTTTCTACACGTATTACACGTACCTACCTGCACCCACACACGTGCATGTTTCGAAACCATAAGAGAAAAGCTTGTTAAGTATCATTTTCTTTATATTTAAGAAAGAAAGAGCGATTTTAATAATAGACATGTGTTGTTATTTATATTTAAATGTTTATGATTCTTTTCTATTTCAATTGATTAGTATGTTATACAAAATTTTAAAAATATAACATGTTTTCATGTTATTATGTATACGGAGATATAAGTTAAAGGATTTATAATTATGTGTGTTTAATTTTTCTTTCAAACATGATTTCAAAGATATATATGTACAGATAAATACAATTTATTCTACTTGTTTTCTATGACAATATGCATTTGTATAAATATATATATAGATTAATAGTTATCATTTTTTAGTCTGATGATTAACTCATTATTATCAATTTCTTTCTCTTTTTCATTTATATTGAAAAATTTGCAACTTATATCAAGATAATTTTTTCTGAATGGTATAAAAATCAAAGATTAAAATTGATATATCAAATTTTTCTCTTGTGATCTTTACATATACTTGCGTGTGGGTGCACGTGTGTACTCAAACCATCACCACACCCCTTGCTATGCCATCTTAAACTGGATAATTTTGGACAAAGGGGAGGAAATGAGAAAGAAAAGGGGAAATGAGCTTCTTCCCTTTGGGAGGGTGTAAAGCACGTTTCTTCGAATTATTTGTACGCATGCTAACCAATTGTTATTTTCCCTCAACGTCACTAGATTTTTCCCTTTGACAATTGCACCCTCCATTTCGTTATTACATTATTTCCTTATTATTTCCGCTTACATATAGCATATCATTAATGCTGAAATCGTTGATATATTAATAAAATATCTTAGCATTGTAATTTTATGTTGCATTTCTTGCTCTAAATGGAGAAAATTAATACATTTCTTTAAGAAATATTTAATATAAAATGATATAATTTGATAAAAGTATAAATTGACTAAAAACTTAGTAATTAAATATCCTTTTGAATAATATTCGTTGATTTTTGAAGCTTGAAATCAGCTAGCATATAATTTGAACGGTATTTTATGATGGAAAATTATATCTCTATATATTATATTATGGAATCAAAAAATTTGAAAGAAAAATATTTCAAATACTATTTAAATTTATCTATGAATGTTTTTATACAGAATTCGAGTATATATGTATAGTCATCGAAAGGTATTTGTGATACCTGTCAAATTGCATAAAAATACTTCTTGTATCGTTATAATTAAGATAGTTTAGGATAGATGAACCAGTCTATATCAACATGAAAATTAATATTTAATATTAATCTTACCTTATTTTTCTGTCTTTTTTCATAAATTGAGAATAATTGATATTATTAACATAAATATAAAAACTATAACGAAAAAAAAAGAGAGAGAAAGGAAAGAATTTCGAAATAATAGATAAGAAAAATACTTCACACGAGAGGATCGAAGGGAACAAGTTAAATGAAATTATATCTACGTACACATTAGCAGGAGTGTATCAACAGGTTAAAGATAGAGATTATCGAGTTTGAGCTTTTATACTTGAGAAACGACGTATGTTTAATTTTCCTCCCACTAGACTCTTACTCTATCTATCTGTAAATGTTTTCCCGAGTGTCAAATATCACTTCTGATAGATATCTTTGTCATTTTTTTCTCCAGAGAGATGGGCAAAGAAATATATTTAAACCATAAAAAACAAACTACGCGGATCCTTCGTTTACGAAGTGGATAGAGAAAAATACGAAAAATAAAAGTAGGAAAAAGAAATGAATCCGCAAAACGTAAATCCTAATTTTATTATGAATCATGTGAGAGGGATTTCATTTTTCCATCGATCGTTTGAAACGACATGCGGCATAAAAATTGAAAAATTGTAGCCTATTTGCTTTCCTCCCGTATATTCTTTTCACGAAAACCAACGCACCACGAACTTTTCTCTACGGTGATATGAGTTTGTGTGTCCGTGTTTTTTCTATTTTCGTACGGAACGTATGCAATGTTTAATCGTTATCTCCTATCCTTTTGCACCCTCGCGTATACCCAGCAAATACCTCGTTATACGATGCAGGAAACGTTTATACTGTTGAAAAAAACCTGCCCGTGTTTTTAGTAGATTCGCAAATATTTCCTGTAATATTTATTAATCAAACGGTTTATAATGCTTTGCTGACTTGTGAAAGGTATTTTTTTTTTCTTTGAATTGAAGTGCATACTTTCGTTAAAATATATGTATCTGCATAATTATTTGAAAATTAATATTTCCGTTAGATTCTATAGTTTATGAATAGTTCCTTTTTGTATATTCGCTGGAATAATTTAAAAAATTACAAATTCCATTTTAAATAATAATGAAACGAATGCAAAACTGATAAATGCTAAATTGTCTATTTTATTGAGAAAAAAAGATACGAAATAATGATTTAAGTTTAAAAAATTGTGGAATAGTCGAATGAGGAATATTAATTTATTTGTTGACACATTGAAAATAATTTGAGATAAATATTGCTGAGAGACTGGAATTTTGTAAAACTTTATAAAATAAATTTATATTTATTTATGAGCATCGATCACAACAAATATCGCTTATCTTTTAAATTTTACGACGAATTTTATGATTTTTACATATTTTTGATTTATAAACGAAAATCAATTTTCGTGAATCTAACGCGATATATATAAATTTCACGAGTTCATTTTTCAACTATAACTAAAAAAAATAAAATTTCAATATTTAAATGGTAAATTTTAATAATAATAAAAAAAAAAGAAATATATTTTTTCATCAAAAAATGTAATGCAATAAATAAAACGTGACTTAACTATAATATCAAATATATCGATGTTCTTGATACAAGAAAGTATCAAGAAGCAAATGCAAATATTATTACATACAACGTATTTCCAATATATCGATCTTGTAAGTTCCATCTAATAACCATCGCCAATATAAAAATATTGCATCGAAAATAGTCGGAAATGGTGTTTTACCAGCGATATTCCAATATAAGCGTGAAAAGGAAATCTAATATTTCGCCAATTTTCAACACACAAAGTTCCATAAAAATCGTGAACACCTATTTAAAGGCGAGAAAAAAAAAAAGAAAGAAAGAAAGAGGAAAACATGACAAAATTTTTTCAATCTCACGTTAATGTCACGCCATGCGAAACGTTTTCCGCGTGATTTTCCCTTTATCACAGTTATATCCCATTTTCACGGTGAAAATGGCCCACCTCGAAAGATATTTTAACATTTTATTCGCCATTTCGCTTTACACCTCCTTTTCCGCGAACTCGGTTCAAAAGCGCGCGAACTTCGAAAACGAGATTCTTAAAACGGCTCACAATAACCTGAAAAAAAAAGGGGATGGCTTTCATCCGAAACATGGGAAAATCCGACGGATTTTTCAAACGCTGACGCGTTCGACTATGAAAACGGCTCGGCCATGCTCGGCAAACTGTGAATAGGCGCAATATAAAATGCAAATGACACTTTCGCCGAACTGTGGGGGAGAGAGGGTGTCTCATTTTCGCGGAAAGCCGTTTAAAAAACTGCCACCGCAGATGTTGCTTAAAAAACTTGTAAAATGTACGCGATCTGCATGATACACGGTCGTGAAAAACTTTGTCGTAACCTGGACTATTTATCGCCGGTGGAGGAACAAGATCATTTTTAACCCCTTTAACGCGTTGATCGCCAAAGTAGTTTTGCTCGAAAGTTTTCTTGAAGCTTAAATTTTCCATTGAGATAATAATGCTATATTATTATAATTTATCAGATATGATAATACTACTTTTATTCACAATTTTGAGCAAATTTACCACTTTACGATAAAATTAATACCATATTCTTCTTAATGATAAAAACTTAAAAATCGTTCTAATATACTGTTTAAAAAGATTTTATTTAAAATGCACATGTTTTCAATTTTATTTCTGAATAAATGTTAATTCATGTTTGCAATAATTTAATCACTCTTTGTATCGAATCAATTTGTGAAATATTACTATTATATTCTATATAACATGGCGATTAACAAACGTATCGACAAACAATTCGAATAATTCTTACCTCATTCAATTTATAATTTTTCTTCATTTCGAACATAGAAGATAAACAGATATATATATATATATGTACACTGGTCGAAATTGAGAGGAAAGATGAAGGAAGATCGGTGCCAATAAGGTGCTCGAAGAAGATTGAAGTAACGATCGAAGTTCTTATGATGTTAATGTTGTCTTCGATCGCGGGCATTTCGAATTTTCACCTCCGGACTTCCGCTTATCGAGATCGAGTCTTTATTTATGGACCGAATTCATTTTCAGAAATTCGTTTCGAGGACTCCATTTTCAGACATATAAATCCGGCATACGTGTTATATGATTATCCCTTGGACATTAATTATGAAGAGATCAACTTTAACGAAGAGATATCTCCAAGAATACAGATGAAAGTGCGTAAGCATTTGCATGCTGAGAGGAATTACGATCCTCTAGGATGTTTTTTTAATTAATATTAATGCGACTTTAAGCTCGCCTTTCTCGTTAACCGTGATAGATCGCGTCGACCGTTGGAAATAAGAAACGAGATTCCAGGAAATTGATCATCCGCTCAAGAAAAGAAAATCTATTACTTCAAGTCGTTTTCTTTTCTTTTTCTTTTTATTCTTTTATCCGAATTAAGTTTGTATTTAACAGGTCGAGCTTGGAAGCTTTTGTTATATCGAAGATCGATGATTAATGTATTCAAGGGTATATTTAGAAAAAATTAAGAAACATTTCTATTATGTTTAATATTTGTTAATATCAAAAATTTTCATATCTTCTGATTTCATAATTTTCTTTAGATTGCAGGTCGATGCCAAATAATAATGACAAATCTAACCAGATTTTAAAATCTTATAATAGGAAAATGAAAGATTTTAAATTTTATCCTAAATTATTCTTAAATTTGAATCGATAAGAAATATTTCAAATAAAGATGATTCAACCAAATTTGAATGTCTTTTGATGAAAACACAGAAGATTACAAAGTTTTTACGTTATATTTTTTTTTACGTGTCACTTAAAAATTGTACATCTTTTTATTCAAATTTTCAAATCAAATCAATTACATCTACATATTTGCTATGAATTTACATTTCAAGATTAGAATTCTATCGCTAGAATATTATAGAAATTAAAAATATTGTAGAAATGAGAAAAACGACGTCGAGAATTTATCAAGGAGACGATGATTGTTTAAAAAGAATCATGATATAATTCAAAATCAAAAAATCAGGAAAAGAAATCACGATATAATTCAAAATCAAAAAATCAGGAACGAATCGCCATCGATCGATCGGTATCGTTGGACAAATTGAGGCAGATTAATCGTTCGTCGCTTTTCCAGAAATCACTTCCTGAATCCGCCAATTATTTATCGGCAGACAATGGCCGATCGTATCGAAATCTGCATTTTCCGTTAGACAACTAGAATTTCCGGGAAAACGCATCTCAAATCCGGACGGCGATTAATCAATCCGGCCGGTAAATCGAGCTTCATGGTCCCCGTTCCCGATGAAAAATGAATTCCCGCCCCGATTTCCAATCGATGAACTTGATCATCAGCGTGACGGCTCGATCGAATCTCGTGGACAACTTTAAAAAGCGCCTGACAAGACGATAACGATGACCACTTTGTGTTTCGTGGGAAAATCTATAAGAATAACACGCGAATAATTGGGTTGTTGAAGAGAAGACAATGCAAAGAAAACACGTATGCACTTTAAATAAAATTTAATATAACTCGATACTCGATATTAATAATATCCATTGAAATAAAATTTATTATCCAAGATTTCACTAAAGTGTTGAATAACGCATTTTTACAAATAATTTATGTAAAAATGTTTCAAAACAATAACGCAAATATGATGAATAAAAAATTGGAATAAAAATTTTGAACAGAATGAAACTATAAAGTAATATGGAGTTCTCGAGAGAAAAAATTGGTCCATAAACACGTTGAAAGTGTCGATAATAAAGAGCCGATCAAACGATCGATTTTTAAGGAAGAACTGATAGATAAATCGATCAGCGCGGAAGAAGGGAGGGCAGGTGCAGGGTGCGGGGATCACACTTACAAGACTTACGATCGGCGTGTCTGGTCCTCTTGCGTTCCCTTGGCGTTGTCCTCGTTGCAGGCGTTTTCGTCGCCGTCTTCACCAGGGATTCCAGCAACTCATCATCGCCGTCAGTCAGATTTCCATTTGTGTTCTCGTCACGGAGCAGTGGGCCCAATGAGGTGCGACCTGAAACAGAAATTTTACACTCTTTTATATTATATCCAAAAGTCGAATATTTGTTCGTAGAAAGTTTATTTTACTTGAAAAATTTTAATTGAAAACGGATGAGTAATGTTATTAATTATAATTAACCGATAGGATAATAAAATACTTAGAATTTAAAAAAAATTAGTATTCGATCATGTTTCGATAGTTAAAAAAAGTTCATGTTTAAGAAACTCGGAAAATTACATCGAATGCAAACTGAGAATAATCCGATTAGAGAGCGGAATATTTCTGAACTTTCCACGGAATCAATGATGAAAGATGCATTCCAGGTGAACGTGTCATCGTGTGGAAAATTATTTCATCGAGAGTTGTTTGAATTTTAAAAAAAGTCTAAGAGAACGAGAGAAGAATTGATAATGAAATTCGATGCAGATTATTAATATTCTTATCAGAATTTTCTAATACGTTACTGATATATCGAATCTTGAAAAATTGACAAATCCAACTATAACTGGATTTTGTATTATTGGATTTTACTTATTGTTATCGAAAGAAGATTCCACTGATGTTTTAAATCGGATTTTATTTTCACAAATCTTTCTGAAAATCTTTCCATTTTAGCCAATATTAAAAATATCACTTAACGATTATTTCCCTTTTTACATTTCTATTTCTTCAGAAGAAAACGTTCATATTGTATCGGCAAAGAATACAAATTTTAAACGTCAGAATCATAATTCAATTCAATAATCGAAAATGACACGTGAAAAAATAAATCTAAATTTTCAGAAATACACTCCAAAGCGTATCGAAATTCTAAAAAAAATCTCCCAATCTCAGCAACATCACATTTCCATTCGAGATTCAAAAACGTAACCACCTTTTATCTTCTCTGTCATTAACAATTCTCAGCAAAGATTTCTATCCAGCCAGAGAGACTGTATCGTCTACCACAACGTTTACTCAGCTTCACCTCTCAGCACAAGAGGACTGAGCCATTCTTCTTTCGGTCTCCGGTCAACTCTTGGCGGAACAGTTTCTCTCTCTATGCTGGTAGTCCGGGGGGCAGAAACTTCGGAACCGTCAAAAGCACGGTGAGTTCCTTTGAGAGCTTCTTTGAAACTCAGCTGAAAGAAGCTTCCATTGGCGGTCTCTGTGGTTGTGTAAATCCGATAGGAAGGTGGCGCACAGGAAGAACCAGTAAAGGAGGGGTGGGGGAAGGGGAGAGGGTAAGAAGGAATTTCCATGAACTAGGGTCGAAATGAGGGACCAAGTTTCGCGATGTGGTCAACGTGGGTGCTCGATGTCGCAGACTGCCGCTGGACTTTTGTGCCCTGTTTATCCTCGAGACGGTTAAACTTTAACTTCAAGGTTGTCCCTCACTCGACGATTTAGATTAAACGATTTTACTGCGAAGAAAAACTTCCTGTTTTCGACTAAAAGATCGAATATTTATTAATCAAATAGATTTATAATTTAATTGTAATTCAATCGATTGATTTATCCATTGTATTATTTAATTCAATTGGAAAGTTATTTATAGTGTGTTTTCATAATTAACAAGAGTTGATTCTTTGTAATTAACAGGAATACAAATCATTCAGAGAACACAGAATTATTCATCAAAGCACTACTATTCTATAACTTGAACAGAAACTATTCAACTATTTGTATTCATGCTATATATTTTCCAAACCCGGATATCCAAACTTCAACAGTATAAAAGGATGATAAAACACGTAGGCAACTTTGGGTATTTAGATATTTTATAGAGGAGCATAGGGGAGAATAAAAGGAAGAAAAGTTATGACGGCCGCGTAGGTGAAGTATTGGCAAGTTTATGAGCCGTAAAGAGATGGCTTTGCCCTCCAGGACCTTTATACGCATATGGTCC
Source organism: Apis florea (assembly GCF_048593485.1). NCBI lineage: Eukaryota > Metazoa > Arthropoda > Insecta > Hymenoptera > Apidae > Apis > Apis florea. Next base: position 286,882 of record NW_028256823.1, on the reverse strand, counting down.
ATGCTGCACGAATAAAAATTCTTCTTTCAAGTGGAGAGGAAAAGAGAGAATAAAAGGTCACGATCGTAGACGATTTCGCGTGATCTCGAGTGATATCAGCTTTGCTTTCATCGTTCCAACATTTCGAGGGAAAGCGAGGCGATCATCGCCCATGGTGCCACCTGGTGGTTAATCTTGGCGTGTTACAAGTTACCGTAAAATGGCCACTCAATTGAGGCGGGAATAGCACCATTCTCGAGATACAACCGTGAGGAGGAGATTGTTTCGTTCAGGTGTGGAGAATTTGGGATTTGTCGGAGATTGGCTTCGGTAAAATCTCATCGCGTGAATTTTATCGGGAATTTTTGTGTCTCGTTTCAGATGCGATGGTATTTTGAAAAATATGTCTTTTTTTCTTGAGTATTATTTAGTATTAATTTTCAAAAGAATTAATCGAGGAAGCTTCGATAATTTAATTTTCTTGATTTTATTTAATAATTAATCCCTCTTTTATAACTTCTTTTAAAAGTCCTCTAATAGAAATAATATATATGCATATAATACATGTGATTTTTTTTTAAGAAAAATATCACCACGAATGTGAAAAATTCATTTCATTTTCCATATTTCTTGCATTATATGAATTTAACTAATTAATCTTATTATTCTGCATATTTTCTTCTTATGTGACAACAAAAGTTTGAAAATTTAATCTCAAACGAAGAAACTTTGATAAAGATCATATAATGAAGCATTAATTGTGTTTCTGGAATAGCAGTAGTAAATATCAATATGTAGTCAGACAAGTGATCATTATGATGATAATATCATCTCTGACAAAAGATCTAATAAATACAAATATTTTTCTGTATATTACGATAGAACAACCATTTCCTTTTTTATTTGCTTTTTTGTTATATGAGTACAGTAAGATGTAAAAGATTACTTAGGTTTAAGATCTACGAATTAACGATAGTTTTATAATTTGATTTAATACATACAAAAATTGATCCACAACTTGAAACGTTAATTAATTTAATAAAATAACTAATAACATCTTAAACGATTTTTATTCACTTTCGTAGAAGCAATATCTTTCTTTTTTTTTTTAAAATATAAATTTTTTCTTCTTTGATCTTCTCCTAGTTTTCTTTTCTAGTTTATTACTCATATTACTTTACCAAGGAAACGAATTTAACGATTTTTATCAAAAAAGAAACCATTAATTAAATAAGCAATAAATAAGAAATTTTTTTAAGAAAAAAAAAATACTTCCAGAAGCAATATTACTCTGTATTTCGATCGATCTATCATAAACAAGATTCCATTAACTTTTTCGAATCGAAAAGTCTCGAGAAAATGTCGGGAAAAAAGTTTCGGGAAAACGGTGAGGAAATATTAAAGCGAGGACGAGGAAAGCCGATGTAAATCTCCCGCGCGGGATTATCTTCTAAACACGATTCTTGCGTTCTTTTAGCCGCACATTCTGAAATACCGTTACTTTTCATTTTCAGGTAATACCATCAAACAAGCCAAGCTATCCCCAAATTTAGCCTCGAGAGCGTTTGCTTAAGGAGGGCATTTATCTCTCGCAGGCCACAGCATTGAGGAAACGAGGAGAAATTCTCGCACTTTGTTCTTATCTCGTGGCTACCCCTTTTAGGACGAGTTATATTTTCCATTCTTTTAAGGAGGACTGCGAAAACTTTGGTCCACTCGTCTTTATCCTGGCTAACAGGGAGGTTCGAGATATCCTGAGAATGAAAACTCTTTTTTTTTTTTTTATTTTTAGATCGCATGGATTGTTAAATTTGGTATTTTATAAGTATATTTTAAATGTTAGTATTATTTAATACAAGATTATTCTAAAGGGATTAAAATACGTATGTAATATTTATATACGTATTAGTAAGTCATGCATGAAATCGATGATTCGTTTCCAGCCAAGGAAAGACAAAAAAAAAAAAAGTGGGAGAAGAAAAAAGAAATATGGAAACATTGCAGTGATTTCTGGTGTTCGATCGAGCATCAACAAGCGACGATATTATTGCGTTTTATTGCCTTGTTCTGTATTCTACGAGCCAGACGTCGCGTAATGTAGAAATATGAAACTTGTCGATGGCAGAATATTAGAATACTTCCATCAATCGAACGATGCGTCACGCAGAAAACTGATTTATATTGCAAATTGCGTCTAGATGGAAAAACGAACCTCACAGATGGTTTGAACGATGCTTTTATTGGGAGCATAAGATCATCTGAGTTGAATTGTTAATATTGTAATTTCTATCATTTTTCTCTTTATTTTTCATAAATTACTATCAATCTTTCCATCGATGTAATGTAAAAAAAAATATATATATATATATATATATTTTGGAAATTTGTGAAAATGCGGATTAGATTTAATCCTCTTACTGTATTCCAAATTATTTTTTCACGCGTTTATTTAAAATTCGTTCTTTACAATATAAAATTATAATGCCGACGAAAATAAAATTTTCACAATAGAAATTCAGCTCAATTTTTGCATCGTAAAATTCATCCACATTCACCATATGTGAAATGTTAAATTTTTAATCACCAACAAGCAATTTATTTTACCTTCAATTACGCGATTAAATATCGCAAACGTAAAGGATTACAATGAGAACAAAAAAATAAAAAAGATCGTAATCTATCGTGCGAAGCAAAAAGGAAGAGATCCAAGCAGGAATCGCAAAGTCTAAGAAACTTGGAGTCGAGGGAACGAGTAAAACGAACGAGCAACAAGAGAAATAAGTAACAACGAAAAACTCACCATCTTTCCTCTGTCTTCTCCACGGAAGGGTGCCGTGAATACTCTCGACATCGGAGATATCGCTTCCAAGCAATTGTCTGAGCTCCGCGTCCGCGCGATCCTCTTTCGTCCTGAATTTACCAACCTGCAACGATCAAACCATTCGTCGAATTCATATTAGAACGAAAATTGTTGAAAGTTACATACATCGTATTGTCTATGATTGTGTCAATGATACCGCTATTTTTTAGAAAAAATTAACACTTTTCAGAGTTCTTATTCAATTCCAGATAAGTAATTTCAATTACTATTCATTTCACTCTGTTCCAGACAAAAAGTGCAAGGACTAACATTTCTAAAATTTAAATAAATAGTCACCAAAAAACACAGAAATCATCAATCCTTATAAATATAAGAGTTCATTGACCAACATTAGTGTACAAAATATAACTTCATTGCTGAAGATTAAATTGTTTAGATCATCTATAAAAAGAAAAAAAGAGTGATTATCTCAAAGTTCTTCTTGCATGTCACAAAGATGCGAACGACCGTTGTGATTCTAAACGATCGTCAACCTGCACCCTCGACAACGAGGATACGTAATCGAGGACAGAAACGAGAACTGGATATTAATGCAACGGTGGGCAAGAAAGGAAATTGATTCTACCCGTGGCAAAAAAAGAAAGCAATTTATTCCCCCTCGTGCCATAATGCCCGTTCACGCTCCGATAACAGTGTTTGATGAGAGGTGGCCCTTTCGAAAGATTTTCAGTCGAAAGAAAAAAAAAAAGAAAAGGGGAGGAGGGAAAGAATACGAGCCCTGTAACTCACCTCTGTGATCATCTTTCCCCTCGTCTTATTTCTTTCACGGTGATTGGCTTTTTTCTCGAGCTGCTGTATCACCCTCTCCCTGGTGGTTCTGTACTCGAGCGCGAACTCGGACACGATACGGCAGAACTCGTTCGGCTTCGTGTCCTGCACCCTGTGCAGCGGGATGCCCAGCCAGAGGATGAATTTGTGGAATCGATTTATGATCCGCCTGTGTACTATGCCCAACACGATTATCCTCTCCGCGCAGTCGGCCAGGAAGTCTGACATTCTGCTTCGACAAAGAGCGACAGAGAAATTGGAGATTAATGTATTCTTGCTAATGAGTGGAATGTTGGAGTTTTTTTTTTCTATTTTCAGAGGATGGAATGCTTTTGTTTGCGATATCGAAGATGCTTTTGATTCGATGGTGAAATATGGAATTGTAATTAATTGTTTGTATCGTGAGAATGTACACAGACGTGGTAAATATCTGTTTGATTTTATCGTTGCGTTAAGAGAACGTATAAATTTTTAAATCTGATTAATCTCAATGTATTTGTAAAGTTCTCTTATGTGATAATAATATCCTGTATAAAATTTCGTTAATTATTGAGACTTATGGATATTTTAATTATTTTATCCTTATGTGAAAAGAATTTTTGAATTTGCAGTACAAAAATATCTCTTTTATAATTTTAACTATGTTGATGTGGCAGCACAAATTTTTCTAGCATTATACACAGTGCAAAGCTTTCCATAAAAAATTAACAATATAATTATAATACATAAATTATATATCATTTCGCGATCTTATAATGTGACGATCTTGTCATTCCAAAAAAAAAAAAAAAAAAAAAAATTCTGAACTTTATTCTAACAGCAAGAACGTCAGAATTCGCAAAAAGGCAATCACCAACGATCATTTTTTACACGGAACATTTCCATTACTCGTCGTGTTCGAGGAGAAGTTCGGTGGCTCGTGTAGACGATCGCTTAAACGAGTTTCAAGCAAAAACGAATTAACCTGGACCGACATTTAGGGCGTCCCGTTACACTTAATTAATGCGGGGGAACCACGCGAACCAACGTTAACGTTTCACCGTTAAATAAAATATATCTGCTCGAAGTAACATCGATGATAGAAAATATTTGTACCGATCGTTGTTTCGATTATTATATCTTCTAATTTTTTGAAATCATTTAACAATTTATAATAATAATTAATCTTAAAATACATTATTATCTTCACACTTTTCTCTTTTAATACAATCCCTTTAAATCTCAAATAAATATATCCTGAAAAATATTATTATATGGACTTTTCTCGTCCATCCGAGCAAACTTTACTTTATGTCTGCAAATTTTGCGCTTCACCAACAGTCTTAAAGATAAAGGTGAGAGAAATGAAAAGAAGAAGCAAGAAAAAAAAAGAAAAGATTAGATTAGAACAAAGTTAGAGGGAGATGAACAGATGAAGATTCTGAAAATTCACGAAGTGAAGTTATGGGGTGAAATAAAATAAGAATAAAGAAGAGAAAAAAATAGGAGAGAAGAAGTTAAAAGAGGTTGAGAAAGAAGTACGAGCTTGGAAGGAAGAAATACGCTTTCTGTAATTAATGGTGGCGCCATTTGGAGCAGAGCCAGTTCCATCGTGGAAAAAAAAAACTGTCGCAGGTTTACAGGTCGAACGTTGAATAGATCTTTGGAAAATTTCAGAAGTTCGCAGGAGAAACTTCGTGTAACAAAGTTCGAAGAAATTACGAGAAATCGAATCCATCTCGCTGGTATACTACATATTTCGAGTTTGGTACTTACTTGACTTTCATCATCGTCGAGCCATCGTGCTTCGCGATGAGCTTCAGATGGTCCCACGATGCCTTGCACTCGCTCTCCAATTTCCCGATGTTTGCTGCAAGCTCGTCAAAGTCGATTTTCGAAGCTCTTGTCACTGCTCCGATCTGAAAGAAAATTCGAAAGTCTTTTTGATCACGGTTTTCTAGTGGCACGAATACTTTGAACACGATACACGCGATCTAATCTTTCGAGATTATCTTCAAACGATTATCCTAAGTACTACTAAGTAAAACTAGATTTTGTTTGAAACAATTTTAAAAGATTCAAATCTATAAACATTTGAATAGCAAGCTCAATTATCAAATTCTAAATCAATTCTTAATTCAATAATTTATAATTTCATTAATTTTGTTGGAAAAAAAAAAAAAGAAATAGATACAAAGATGTGCTGTAATTATGCGCAAATCGAAATGTAATATGTTATATACTTAAACTTTTCTCCACTTTTCTAAATAAAAATATATAACAGCTTGATCGAAACACTAATTAAATCCAATTGAAAATTACTCTGTGAATAAAAAGAAACCGAAAGTCCTCGACCAATTTCACCAATCACATTTCTCGAACTCGCGAGAGGAAATCGTCGACGATACGAAGTTCCCTGTCCGCGATTCCGTAAATGTGGCGGACGGTTATTCGGTTTCTCGAGCCTAGTAAAGTTTTATCCGCTCCTTCGGCGCGGAAGTAAGCTCGCTCTCACCTCGGAATAGAGATCCGTGGAATCCGGAAACTTCTCCATCACCATGTGGCAAAGGTGATGAAGCAACGAGTGCTTGTGAACCGTATCCTTCACTTCAGGTACTTTGGCGAGGTATTCCAGCTGAAAGCCCTTCACCTGAAAAAGACCGTGGCGACGTTTCAACGTTGCGCCGGCTAACTTCCACCGCTTCGGGATTTCCACTCCACGCTTCTGGCCACTTTTGCGTGTAACGTGATTGCCGTGAAAACCCGGAATCGATGTCGTCTGTGTCACTATGACACGACGAGCGCGGCATATTCGATTCCACCCGTTGCTTCCTCCTTTCGAATCGCTGCTTTTCTTTCTGTTTTTTTTTTCGAGTGTCTCTTTGACGAGCGATACACGGAGAGACGAATGGATGCGCGAATATTTTTTTTTTTCCCCCGTTTTATGTTTAGTTAACTCGCGAAAGGCTTTTATTATAAATCGATAAAAAAGACGTGGGCGGAATTTTGAAATAACGAGTTTTCTTAATTATCCGAGAAATGTATTTGTTCTTTTGGCTTTGGTCGATCAAAATGGATTGTTTTTATTTAATCGTTTTATTGCGATAAGATTAAGATGATTGTAATAATGTTTTGAAACATTTAATGAAAAATTCATTTATTATTTTTAAAATGTAATTATTCTAAATTCGAATAAATTATTTTATCTGTATTTTGATTGGAAAAAACGAGAAATAAATTATATTTTTGGGAAAATAAAAGAGAATAGATGAAATACTGCGACTATTCCTTCAATTTGTGACATTATTATTATTATTATTATGCTATTATGGACTATATTATTATGATTAATAAAATTTAACATAATATTATCACATTTGAAATTTATATAAGTAATGTTTGTAGAAATATTATTATCTCGAGTATGATGAATTGATTTTAATTGATCAATAGAATTTAATGAATCAATATAAGTGATATTTGTACAAGTATTATTCGTAAAATATTTATATGAAATTTATTATCGAATAAATCGCGGTCATCATTAATTTACATTAGACTGATTAATTTAAATCGTAGAAAATAAAATGTTGGATCGATTTCAAAGCGCAAAGTTAAAGTGCAGTTGGGATAGGAAGCTCGGTGGCACGATAATTAATTTACGATTTTTCGCTTCGAGAATCAAAGTGTAACTAATCAATGCGGATGTTTGTGACTGGTTTATTTCAAAGTCGAAAGGGAATTCCGTACTTTGACAAGTGGATATGTAATTGATTATAAAATTTTTAAAAGTTACGATCCCATTGAATGGAACTCGGAGCCAGCTTAAGGTTGAAAAATTTGTTTTATCCAGAGACGTGCTGTTTCATTTAATCAGATTCCTTTAAAATTCATCAACTAAAACTTCGTAATTGAAACTGCATTAAAATTAAAATTTAAAAAAGATGTAACTTCTTCTCTGAACCTTAAATTTTAATATCATAAATTAAATTTAAAAAAAAAAAATACTTTTTCTTTTCACGTATAAAAATTTTCATTCCCCTCATAAATCACTTTTATATGCGGAAATAAATACTTTGCGATATACTCTTCTTTATACTCTATTCTTACTCACTCTTGTTTACTTTCACTTAACGAACGAGAAATTATCAAATATTCTCTTTATGAATATTTATTTCACTGCGGCATAATATTTCGAATTATCAACTTTCTGCGAATTTTTTATTCTAATATTACCCCGATTAAAGGGGTATATGCGTTGTTATTCGCGTAATGACGGTTCTAAATTCATGCAACGGGGTTCCATAATTTTTACCACTCATAATTTCCCTCCGTTAATTTACTGTGAAACGCGAGGAAGGAGTCAGATTCGCGTGAACTGGCCGACCACGCGACAATTTCGATGAACGAGCGTGCCATATAAAAACACGGTCGAGGGCGGGTGATAAGAAACGATTAGTCGTCCAGGGTATTCGAAGAACTAGGACTCTTAATATATTCAAACGAAAGCGACGAGTGGAAAGGAATCGTCCAAGATAATGAGTAGAACTGGAAAGTACACATTCGGCACGAATATTCGTGAGAATGCGTCGTTTTTACATTTCACGTAGCGGATTTATAATCCAAACACGAAAAAAAATCACTTATATTTATTTATACGTACGTTTCATGTGGCTAGAAGCTCGTTTTTTTTTTTTTTTTTTTTTTTAATAATCTCTTTTCAATGATATGAGTATAATCAGGAATATTTCCATCGATCTTCTCATTTGTATCCATTCTAAATTTCAACAAATTAATCGTGTATAATAAGATTGTATTGTAAGAGCGTGATTTTAGATTTATTGACAAAAGAAAAATTCCTGTGAATGAAATTAAAAGATATGATAAAAAGAAATCACATTAGCACAATATATATTTAGGATGGAAATTTTATCCATGAGTTTTTTAAATCATTACTTTTTTTTATTTCAATTTTATTTCCATATTATGATTATATATAGAATGTCACGTTGAAAAGAAATATAAAATAAACGTGAAAATTTGTTGCTGGTCATCGAGAAAATCAAATTTGAAAATTTGTCCACTACACGTATCCACGACTAATTTTTAACTGAACATTTTTTAACCCAATTTTCTTTAAAACGAAAATTTAAATAAACAAATTTTATTCCACGTTTTTCATTTATTTCCGCAGATAGAATAACGTCCCATAGATTCGTATTCATATTCGGTAAAATTTTTAAAATTGATTTACTCGGTTTAGCTCCAAATTTTTATTTTCATATACCGCTAGTTAGATTCTCGTATAATACAATATCGAGGATCGATGGAATTTGCGGATCGAATTGAACATCGTTCATACATGCAAACGTGATTGTTCGGAATATCCAAACACTTTTGCAAATATCTAATCGTTTGAAATGATTTAAATTACCAAAGAACGTTATCATCCGACAAAAAAATAATCCAGATAATCATAAAGCTATCTTTAGAAATACGATTTATGGAGAAAATTGTTCAAGTCGATGCTCTTCCCTTTTTCCTTTCCTTTAAATCATCGATCAATGGTTACACGAAAATTATCGACATCGATGGATATCGATTCCACGCGAACCAGTGACTCCGACTGACGGATTAAGCGGATATCATTTGGCTGGCATTCAATACCTACCTCATTTCCGTTGAGGAATATCCCGATCGAAAGGAGCGTGCTCAGAATCCCGCGGAACGTTTTATTCACTCGCAGGGTCTCCATTCCCTGCTTCAGATCCATCAAAGGGTCCGCAATTTCCTGAAGTCACAAAGGTGGTTCGCGATTATTTCTTTCGAGTTCTCTCCGGCACGCCGGCTGGCTCGTTGCGTCTCGTCTGCGGTTCCATTTTCGTCAAACCGTAAGCCTCTTGCATACTTTTCCATTCTTTCTTTTTTTTTTCTTCCTTTCTTTTCTTAATAAAATTTCCAACGCGTGATGTGTACGTTACGTTTGAAGATATCCTCATTACGTAAGAAAGGTGAAAATGATTAATTATTATTCGAGATTATAAGTGTTTTTAACTTCATGTTGTAATAATAAAATTGTGTTTTAAAATATATATTTTAAAATCAAGAACAATATATTATTTAAAGATTTAAGTGTACAAAATCTATTCATTCTATTCTCGAGAATCTTTAAAAGAGATTTATCGTCGAAAAAGAAATTACTCTATACACGCAATATTAATACTGCATATTCCTGAAATGAATTTTAGAACATCGATCTTAAAAATCAAAAGAAACACAAAAGTTGGTGAAAACATAATCTAGAATTAGAATCCTCGCGAGTATACATTAACACACGTGTATATTACGCAATTTTCAAAAATCAAGAATCTCAGATTAGAAAAATTTCTCTTGTAAGGCTTGGCATATTTTCACGAGCGTGATCTTAATAAAAGGAAAAATTTCGCGGTCAAGGCGCGACTCGGACGGCCACCCTGCGATTTTTCCAAGAAGGAACACAGCGTTCAATGCGTGGCCGTGTATCGGAATTCACCGTGTTCCCAGCGAAGAAATCACGCGATTATGCGGGGAACGTTCTTCCCGCGACTTCCTTCCCCGCATACCACGCGTTTTTCCTCGTCGCGGCCCCGCGACTATCTCCACGGAATTCGAGACGAGATTCGTGAGAAATAACGGGCCAATTCGAACGCTATTACGACGCATTCGTATTCGACGACGCTTAATGGAATTTGCATTCGAAATGTTAGCCGGCTTCTCCGGCGGTGGAAATGTATTTACGTCCACGCCTCGTGACTGGATTCGACGAATCGAGGCCGTATGATCGAACGATTCATATTTGTCTCTCCTGCTAATCATTGCATCTATGCATCCTCTAATTATTCCGCCAACCTAAATTTCAGCGTATTCGATACGATAATGAGATTACCAGGATCCAGTAGGTATATATTAGTAGGATTAATTATAGAGGGAGGTTTGAATGTTTTGTAGGTGGGATTGGTATCGCGTAGATTTCGAGATCTTTTACATTATCGATCGTCGAGATTTTATTTAACGTTTACCGTATTTTATTTTAATAATCTGTAGTGATTATTTTTAATCTTCATAATATTAGAATTCAAGATAATAAATACTGAAATGAGATTTCAGTATTGCTTCGTGCTTATAAATTAAAATAATTTAAACGAATGAAAAACACTTGCTTTATTTCCTTTTTTTTTATAATTCTAAAAAAATCTATTTCACATTTTGCATCATGAATAAATGTTTAATAATAAATAACGAAACAAAGTAAAGAAATTTATTTTTGAAATTAATAACAATATTCGAGATACTCTCCCTGTTCATAAAGATGCAAAGACGTAAACGTTAAAATAATCTCTTCGTGAGTAAGAAGAAAAAAAATTGCTCGCAACTTCTGAATTAACCAGCCACTATCGATATAAACAATCGAAAGGAAGAACTCACCTTTTCCGAATTCTCAAAGTCCAGTTTAAACGCCCAAAGTTTCAGCCTGGCGGGCAACTCCGAGATGGAGGCCAAAGTTAGAAGGAATTGCTCGGCCGATCCCAAAGGTAGGTCAGGATTGGCGGCCTGCGCCTCTTGTATCCTCGACCTCTCCTCCTCGGTTGGCAGCATCGTCAATAGTTTCTGTTTCGAATCAAGGGATCCGGGGAAGAAAAGGACAGGAAACGAACGAAGAAGAGAAATGAAGAAGAAATTAGAGAAATTAGAAAAATTCTCGAAAACAGAGCGTACGTGTGTGTTTGAACTGAATCGTAGGGTCTACCGTAAACCAAGGATACTTTGATATTTTGCAATAATAAGTAATATTAATATTGAACGAAATCGGGACAAACATCTTATTTTGGGGAATAAATGAAGAAATAAATGGGAAAATGTCAAAATATTTTTAGCTTGGAAATAACATAATAATTAATAATTGCGATTAAAATATTTTGTGAAGACAAACTGATCATTTTATTAATTAATCGTCGATAGTTTTCGACGTTTTATTCAATTTTTGTATAACAGATATTTTGATACTGAAATATGTTGATCAGTTTAACTTCTGAATGGAATATTTCATTGTAATTAACGATTAAAGTTTTATTTAATTATTGTATAATAATGATTAATTATCAAAGTTGGCATTTAACCATTGGAATTCATCGTCAAATTCATTTATCATTCATTTAATCGTGAATCGGATTAGTAAAATCTAATTAAAATTTCGTCTATCGTGAAACTAATATTTGATTTGTCTTCAGCTCGATTGTTAATATTAATTTAATAACGCATTATTTCATTAAAGATTAAAGAAAATCATCTTTTTCTCGTAATCTCACCTCGATACCCTCCCTGTTCATAATCGTAGCGTCCATTTTCAAAATAGCTGTCTTAATCGACCTCGGTGGAGGTAACTTGGTCATCCCGATGTTGATAGCATTCGATCGTTTATGGTCCAGCACGATGATCTCCTTGTTCTTGTTCATCTCTTGTTGTTTCTATTCGACGACAAAAAATAACCAGTTAGTCGAATAAATAGACAATGATTTTTACTTGGAACAATTTAAATGATGATTTCATCGATATTTGAACACTCAAAATCGTGGAACTGAACACCGTGCACGAAGTTCTTGAAAAGGAACAAGGGAGAGGAACGCGGTAAAATTATATAAGGATGTCTTAGAAAGAATAGTATAAGCGAATATGTAAAAAATAAGAATAAAATTTTGTCTTAAGACTTCGTTTTCGAAGAAATCAAATTCGAATTAATTTACAAACGAATACAGCCTTCCATTAAATATAAATGAATTATTATTCTAATATAAAATAAATAAAAAAGTGTGAATAAGGATAAATATTTTTATCATTTCTCGTTTATTTTCACATGTAAAATAACTTTCTATCAATAATTTACTGGTAATCCACAAGAAACAAATTTTTTAACTCGATTTTCTCGAAAACAAAGCTTCAGACGAAAATAAAATATTATTCTTCTCTTTCACATGGAATCATCCTCTACTTGTACTCTATTCTACATATTAACAATCGAGCAAATATTTGTTTGCCAAGAAAAAGTGAAATGGAAGCTAGGTGGAGAAATTGCGTATCGATAAGATGTAAAAAAAGAAGAAAAAAAAAAAATTACAGCGCGCCATCAGCGAAAACGAAATTAGTAGAACGAGTTCAAAGTAAACACCGGTTACTGTTACGTTATCGTTGTAAATTATGAAGAAGGATAAACAAAGGTGCGCAAAAGAGGAAAATCGAAAAAGTGCGTTATAATTAAAAGAGGCGAAGCGATGCAAAGGCAACCGAGATTAATCACTTGAAAAATATCTCTGGAAGGAAAGCCATTAACGATTTGCAGTGAACAATTTGCGCAGGATTGAATTGTTTATACAATGGATAAATTTTGTTTTAGTAAATCGAGTAACGTGTAAATGAATTTGCATTCGTCGCTCATTAGTATCAAGCATGAATTAAAAAATGAAACGTGACTACGTGTATTCGAGAGTCAGAGTAACCGAAGCTTGTTTTTTTTTTTTTTTTTTTTTGCTTTGTTATTTGTCAGTTGAAAAACAGCAGAAAAAACTGTAGTGATTGCATTTTTTTTGTATGAAATTGATTAATTTTATGGTAAATTAATAAAGGATGATTGTGAAACGTGTTAAAATTGGCGATCAAAGTTGGGAATTACAAAAAAGTGCTAGTATATCATATGAAAAAAGTGATTTTTATACAAATATACTATGCGTGTAAAAATAATGTAATTGTAACTTTTGAAAATTTTGTAAAAAATAATGAAAAGAGCTGGTAATTGAAATCTTTTTATAAAAAGAGTAGAGAATAGTATACTTTTCCCCCCTTTTGTTTTTTAAATCAAACTTTTAAAATATTGCAAAATTTTATCTTAATAAAAATGATTTTTTCAAATGCATGAACACTTTTATAATTGATCTTGTACCTTTTACTTATTACCATATGAATGAATTAATTTAATCTATAAAAATATAAAATTCATTAACTATTTGAAATTCCAAATTCATATCGTTCGAAATTTTTCTCATTTAAAATATAACAAACAAAAACAGGCACGTATTATTTTGAAACAAAACACATGAACCAGTAGAATAATTAATTTCTAACCGAATTTTGCAAAAATGGACTTGGGTCGCTCTGTCTCTCGTATATAGAGAAAAACAAGGTAAAAGGAGGAACAAGAAAAATGAGAGAGCATGCAAAGGCAAAGTGGAGTTAGCAAAAACCGACGTTAAGTGAAGTTAAGAAATTAGGACTCACCTCCTGTAAAATTCCAGCATGCCATTTCGTTCATTTTTCGTGCGAGCACCAAGAATATTGCAAATAATACAAGAAAAGATTAGTCGTATTGCATTAAACCACCATCACCACCACCCAACCACTATTCGCCGTATTATTATGATTATGATTTTGATTATTATTATTATTATTATTATTATTATTATTATTATTATTATTATATCATTCGCGATCATTACCACGGGATTTCATTATTGCTGCAGACGGTATTAATTTATACGATGTGTTATTGTTAAAGTTACTTTATCAAACTAACGGAGCTTGTAATATTGTATAAAGATCGTAATCATTCATGTGCATGATCGCCTCGTTCCTGGCGCGTGTTTAACACGATACAAGCATAAAGATATAGAAATAATAATCTTATAGATTGTTACTAATTTTCTTTCTTTTTAACAAACAATCGTTCGAACAATGTTGCAAATTAAGCGTGGAAATAATTTGAAAATTAAATTCTTTTCTCGTTCAAAGAATCTTTTTAATCGATCTTATTAATATGGAATAATTTTCATATGCTATCCTCTAATAATTTTTTAGACAGTTAAAAAAAAATTGATAAGAATCTCATCCGGTAATGCATTTTTTACCGCGAATTCTTACATACACGTAACGCACATTCGACTTTATTTCCCAGCCGGGGAATTTTATCTTTACAAATACTTAACCTGAAATATTTCCCATAGGCATGTAATTTATGAAACTACTCCTCTTCCCTCCCCACCTTACCTTTCTTAGTCTAAACTATCAAGGAACCAATTAGCAAATTACGAATCTTGTACAAAAATGAAATTAATTATTACAAATTGTCGGAAGAATGGTATTTAATCGAAAGAACCAATCACAAATAATTGATTGACTCATAATTATTATATTAATTTACTCGTGTTACTTTCCATATTCATCAAAATATTCATAACTGTTTACTCGTACCTGATATTTACACCCTGCGTTAAATTACCATCGAGCTTCGAGTTAAATTATCCTTTAACAAACAAACAAACAAACAAAAAAAGAAAAAAAAAAGCTATACCTAACCCAGTGAACCACATCTCGACCCTCCACTTCTCCAGAAAACTTATTACTTCTTCCCAATCTTTCAGCTTCATCCCATAATTTTTTCCCGGTTCGCCTTTCTTCTTTCAACTCTTCTCTCTCCTCCCTTGACGAGGAGGAAGTCTCGACCGACTCTTTACCCGCCACTAATTATCGCCGGACTCCGCGAGGTGGATGTAAAAGTTCAAAGAAGCCGGGGCTTGGAGAAAGGGGAGGACGAAAGGAAAGAAGGGCGGATGAGGAACGAAGGGGAGAACGGAATGGGCTGCGTCTGAAGAAGCGACGTCGTGTTATGCAGCCGTGTCCATTGGCTCGAGACGCGATTCAAAACGCAAACCCGATAAACCCGGCGTGTAATTACGGCCAGCAATTAGCGACAGCTCGCTAAGTCGCGTGGAATCTTTGGCCGATCATTGGCAAAGAATAATTTACTCGAAAGGGGTGAGTACGGGTACTCGAGAACACGGTGAATGGATACGGTTGTTATTCGATATTTGCCATGATATAGGAATCAACGTGCAGTTGATAATCGTCATTGATATCATGATGTGGCTCTCGAGTTGAACGATTATCGGGGGAAGAAGAGAATTTTTGAATAAATTCAATTTATCGATTTCAAGGATGATTTGATTCTGCAATTTGAATTAGCATATCTGAAGATGTTTTCTATACATTTGATGTAGGAAAGGAATATCTATTTCTATGTATCTATCTTCTGAGTATCTACTTCTGTTCTGTATTGCGTATATAAAAGAATGTTTGTTGCAATATCGAATATTGCAAAAATGAAATTCAATTATAGGTAAGTAATACGATCAGAGTTAGTAAAAAATAATTTTAAATGCAATTCTACAATATGTTATTTTTCCACTCGAAAAAATATTGATAAAAATTATATGAATTCTAATAAAATGAATTCTAATTAAATATTATTTAACAATATTTCATTGCATCGAAAAAAATCCTATTGAAATTCTAAAAACTATTATTTCATTTTAATAATCGTAATAATCGAATAAATAATTTCTTCTTCGTAACATTTTCAAGAATTGAAAGAATAAGAAAATCATAGTAAGTGTAGAAGAGTATTTTATGGTTATAAAAATTTCTCGAAGCAGGAAAGATAAACAAATTTTAAGAAATAAAATATAGCAAAGAATGCGAAAAAAAAAAAAATACATTAAATTTTCAAAGAATATTTCTTTCGTGCAAAAAATCATTTTATCTTTTTCCTCGTGATTCATTATATTAACGATTCAAACGAAAATGATTTAAGTTCGTAATTGAAACGAAAATCGATATTCGCTGATATTCGATGAAAAATTTTATGAAACGATTATTTTTACAATAACCGAAACTATAGTACATCTACCTCCACATTTAGCTGTGAACAATAAGTATAACTAAAAAAGATATACAAACTCTTTCATAATATATCTCTAATGGAAAAGAAATAAATAGAAAAGATGCAATTAATAATTAATAACAGTTATGATTATTAAATATGCCAAATAATTAACAATTTTATAGTATAATAAAATATTCAATGCAATGATCACGATACGATTCTCTTTCATATGAATAATTAATCGTAAATGATAAATATATTTATTTAATAGTACATTTGTGTACGTTAATAATTCATGAAAACATAAATTATAAATTTTCATTTATCTTTTCTCTCGTGACAGTATTTTATTAACTTTATTACGTTTCTTAATTTCAATTTAATCATCTATGGAATGATAAAAAATATTTTACCCGTTTCGAAACAGATTTTTTTTAACAATACATAATATGATAAATAAATTATTATTAATAAAATTAATATGAATATTAATTATTCATACTTTCAATTTTGTCGTTGAAGAAATAACCTTTAACTATTTCATTAAAAAATATTTAGAAATCATAAGAAAAAAAAATAAATAAATAAATAAAGAGAGAAAAAAAACGATACATGTACTTCTTATTTATTATCCTCTCAAACACCATAAGTTCATCAACCGTAAAATTAATTAAAATGAGCGTGGAAGCATGAATTCAATGCAACCACGTGGAAATACGAATATCTCGCGTCATTACCCACCATTCCGATAAGGAATAATAATTTTATATGAGGTATTACCGATTTTATACTCACACGCCTTCCACATCCGTGCCCCTATTTGCTGGAAAATTTACCCGCTTCTCGCGATTCGAACGAAAGGATTTGCGAAGGGTGAAAATACGCGATACCATTCGTACGATGAAATTTATTCGACAAAACTCGAAAAACGCGAAATTCGAGTAAAAGCTTATCTTTTTATGACAAAAAGCACGTGAATTTAATAAATCGTTTTGAATACGCGGTCGTATATTTTTAATAAATTGTGCATTCCACGTTAAATATGTGTTTTTTCACTACGTGCGTTACGAGATTTTTATTAATGATATAATAAATATTACGTTTAAAATAATGATAAATTTTTTTCTGGTGGAATATTTCGTGTATTCATATTCAAGGAAATTATGCATAATGATATGTGATTAAGATACTTTCAAAATTGGAATTGGCGAGATAATTTATGTTGTTTGAATTTTTATGTTAACAAAGGATAAAAGGATTTTTTAAATTAATATTAAACTTGATATTGTTGATTTTTCTGTCGAAAGATTTTCAAATTCAACTGGATTTATTTAAAGCTATTATTTGATATATATCTGTTATTGATTTAATCTGGAAAGTTATAATTTTAATCACTGGGGAATTACTTTTATTAAAATTTAAATGAAATTGCTTTTTTAATTTAAAGCTTGTTGAAATTCAATAATAAAATTCAGGCTGCAAAAATATTCTACATTTGGCTCTTTTATAAAGAATCATATATTTACTTACGAAAATCTATTATATAAAGAGATTATTTTTCGTTGAGATAAAATTTCATTACATTTTATTCTAAAACAATTGTTCAATCGAGTATTTAAATTTATTTCGTAAGGATCGAAAATTAAAATTCAAAGAGAAAGTATTATTCGTGAAAAATAAGAAAAAGCATTGTCCGAAAAGAAACCGGAAATGGAATAATAAGGGATGAAAAAAAATTGAAATTTTTTAAACTCGTTGACATTTGTAGCTGATTACGATACAATATTTTTTATTTTTCTTCGTGAAAAGTTCGAAGAAAAACGAAAGCCAGACAGAATAAAGCTCTGAAGTATTTCTGAGGAACTTTCATCCCTCTGCAATGCAAACAATGTCGACACTGTTGAAGTAACTGAATATCAAGCAATATCACATGATATAATGATTTTAATTCTTTAAAAGTATAAAGTTATAAGAATCTAAGAGATTACAGTCAAATTTATCAGAAAAGAATTTAAATTTGTATAATATATCCTTAAAAATGTATTTAATTTTTAAAAATTTGTGATGTTTTTCAGAACTTTTAAGAAAAATAATTACTACTGTATGAAAAGAGATTTTCTCATTACGATTACGATCAATTTTGCAATTATCTTTTCAATACTACAATAAATTCCAAATACTTTCTTCAAAACAACGATAAAGGGATATTTGTTTAAAACAATAATCAAAATTTTATCTTCGCATTCGCGTGAAAAATTTTTTAGCGCACAATATTCAATCTGATCTGGAAAATCCCTTCAAACCGTAAAAATCAATTGATTTAACGCGTGGTAAATGGTAAACGAAAGGGTAGAGAAAGGAATAAAAATGAGCAGTGGGATTTTTATCCTCTTAAACCTTCGGCAAACGTTTTTTTCTCTCCTTCCTTCCTTACCCTTTCGTGCAAAGGCCCCCTTAGGGATCGAGAATTCCGCGGTGCCGCGACCACCCCTTCTGTGCCACCGTTCCTCTGTGAGCGATCGAAAATAAAGCCGTTTAGGGTGAAACGGTTTAAGGGAGAGGCGGAGAGTAACCCTGTTGCAAACGGCGCCAGATTAAACGCGTAATCCGTGTCAAAGGCATTCGGAGAAGCCGATGCGCGTTCCCTGTCGCGTTATCTGTCCGTTCGATTGTTAAACGCTGCTAGGGAATGTAACTGGCTTCGATGGAATCGATACCTGGCAGGCGTGGATGAGGGGATGTGTTGAGTTATGGCAAATATCGCGAGGGTTCGATTGGAGCTGGAAACGTTAAGTGTAATTTAGTGGTAATTTAGTTTCTTAAGTACTTTACGTGATAATGTCATTTTTATGAAGTTGAAAGTTGATATTACACAATCGTGGCTAAAATATTTTTATAATTGAGTTTCATATTTTACAAATTATAAAACTAGTCTGTCTCAATTTATAGTTTTTAAGCTTTGTTTTGTACAGTGTGAATGTCATAGTTGGTTGATTTAGAATGAAAGTGAAAATGTTAAATGTGACAATTTAATAATAATTGGATATTATTTTTTGATTTTAATTTCTAATAGATATTGGAAAATTCGTTTAAGAATTTTTTTTAATTTTAGAAGTCAAGGGGGATGTCGGAAAAATACAAATTACTAATTTTAAATTACCTATATTTTTAATCAACTTATTTTTGACTTATTAAAATATTTTCGAGATGTAATCAGAATTGAAGATAATGAGGAAGATTGTTTTGATAATTAAGTTTACATTATTAAAATTTTAATTATGTTTAGGATGGTATTAAATTAATTTATACATCTAATAAAGGATAATTTAATGTTCTAGCAATGAAAGTAGAATATATTTTAGTGTAATAACGTCTTATAAAAACAAAAACATAATATTTTGAATGCGATCAATCATTATAATGTTATATTAACAAAGAATATGTAATTAGGCAAAGTTAGTGTTAAATATAAAAAAAGTTTTCTTCATAATCTAGTTCATTTATCACAACGACATTTTCCAATTACTTTAAGTAACACTGTCATTCATCACTGTAGTACTTAACTATTCCCAATCTTTTAAAATTCTTTTTAGAATAGTCCTTCGTGAACTCGTGAAAAACGTCTGAATACCAAGATTTGAATGGTGCTCTCTGATTTTAAGGAAGAAAGATGAAGAAGAAGAAAAAAAGAAAGAAAAAGGAAAAAGAACGAATTTAATGGCTTCCTTAGTAAATATTGCAAAAATTTCCAGAATGATTGAATTTGTGCGTTAATTTTATTTTGACAACATGATATATTTCCAATATATAATTAATATATTCATAATGCACTTTTCGCATTAATC
The DNA here is from genome assembly GCF_048593485.1 of Apis florea. NCBI lineage: Eukaryota > Metazoa > Arthropoda > Insecta > Hymenoptera > Apidae > Apis > Apis florea. The sequence goes on along the minus strand of NW_028256823.1, from coordinate 266,685 downwards.
AATGAACAAAATAAAGGTTATTAAGATTTTCGAATAATAACGAAATATGTATATAAGGAAACTATCTTTTATCTTCTACAAAAGAACATATTTATCAAATTTAAAAATTGAAAATTTTCTAAAAAGCAAAAATTAAATGAAATATTAAAAAAAAATTGTAATAAATAATTCAATATCAGAATACTCTTTCATAAATTTTCACGTTTCACGAAGAATCATTGTTGCACCTTCATCAACCCTAAATATAAAAAAATTCTCCAAATAAAAGAATCGTCTTTACCAAAGATCAAATGGCGTCTGAAAAAGCTATCTTCATCGATTTCAAAAATCAAAAATTCTCCAAACAAGAGAATCTGTAAACCAAATATCAAGCGACGATTCCTTCCCTTCAAACAGTTCATCCCCTTTAACCGAGCCCGAACCATCCACCCGGTTAACCAGCCACGTAGCTTTGTGTATTCTGGATTGTGGATAGGTTGCCTCTGGAATTTCCGTGCGATGAAAAGCTTTCTCGCGGCAGAGACAACCGCGGGTGGATGCCGTGCGTTCATCCCTTTCCAACGTGTACTTTAAGAATCGGGTGTCAGGGAATGACTAACGTCGTCGAGTTTCGTCGTCGAGGCAGAACGAAACGAAAAAGCGGGGAGATTCATGGGATGTTGGCAAGGTGCTTTTTCCACGAATACCCGCCCCTGTAATTAAATTTCCTGTCTGATGGCCGACTCGCGATAGAATTTTGAGAAACCACCATTGGAGGACAAAGAGTGGTGTTACAGACAGAATTCCATGGACAACAATATGGAGAACGAACCGTTCGAACGTATCGTTAAAATATGAGTTATATTTTGAAGCTCGATGGATCATTTATATATTCAATTATTTTTTTGCTCGAGAAAAACTTTATGTATCTTCTATAGGAATTGAATCTGATTGAGAAAAGGATTTTCTTTTTTCAATCATTTTATTTTTCGAATATGGTTTGGTACCTATGAAATGGTATTACTCTTTCGTTTATCAGATGATAGGCTAAATTGATTTTGAATATATGCAAAGAAAGGATTAATCGTCGTGTGAATATAATTTGCCTTGTTATATATCTAGAATACAATCATTTCAGAAGTAGATACTTTAAAATAAAGATGAACGAAGCAAGAGAGATTCTTTAACAATTTACTATTACTTCAGGAGAATTTGTTTTTAAAGAAATCTTAGTTGGATATATTTAGGTGACACCAAGTGTTACGTTAAAAAAAATAAAAGTACTTACAAAAGAGAAACAAAATGGGGTCAAGTTTCTGCTTTTAATATTAACCAATTAAACTATCATATCGAATTTTGTAGCTACTATGCACTACTATCTCTAATATAATCTATTCCAAATTTAAAAACAATAAAATATATCCTCACCTACATTTCCAATCATTAATTTCCTCTTTCACCATCAAAACTAAACACCCTATAACGCTATACGTATCTGCGTGAAAAACCCACGAACCGTCTACAAACTCTACGCGTATCATCCACCGACACGAGGAAGAAGAACGCGAATATTTCTCATCGAGGAAAGAAGATTCCCCAAGAAAACAAGCTCTTCCAAGGAAAGAGGAAAACGCGGTAAGCTTTTTTTTTTTAAAGTAGCACAGAGTTGCTCACCTTCGTGATGAGATCCTTGGCGCGGCTCTCGAACAAGTGTTCGAGCTTCTGCGTGTCAACAGGTACCGGCGACAGTTCGTCCCATATCATCTTGTTCTTGTCGAGCCTCGACAATATGATCGGGTCGTCCCTCACCTCCTTCCAGAACAGCTTCACCGTCTTCTTGCTCTTCTTCGTGAACGCCGGTGGCGGGCTCTTCGGTGTATTCCCGTTGTCGATCGCGGTCGGCGACCTTGGCGACTTGAGGTTTACGCCGAACAACGGTGGAGGCGCTTGAGGCACGGGCGGCGGTAGTCTGGCGCCCAGAGGGGGCGGGGGTGGTGCCCGTGCGCCGCCTGGGGTCGGTACCATGGGCGGTGGGGGTGGAGGCACCCCGTTGGTCACGTTCACGGGGCCAAGAACGTCGACTTCGTCGTCCGAGTTGAGATCGGTGAAGTCGAGGTCGCAGAGCTCGAGAGGCCGTTTCAGTTTCTTAACCAACTCCTCCCAATGCAACTCGTTCTCGGATTTCTTCGCTTCCTGAGGTTTCGTCGGCAGATTGTCCCCGGTCGGCGACTTCAACACGTCCGCCTTCGACTTGGACTTGGCGAGACCCTCCTTCGCCTTCGAGATCAATCCGCTCATGTCCCCTATCCTGTGGGGAGAGGGATGAAGAATGATCGTGATTGGAGGATAGAAACGAACGTTTGTTGCTGGATAAGTCAATTATTCTTGTTAATTGAGGATGGAAGTAATTATACTTGAAGAAAATTCAACTGTCAATAATTAAACTACGAATTGAACACAATTGCTGAAAATGAAGAGTCAAAGAGATTTATTATATTTCACCCTACTGATGTATACTTCATTTTGAAATATTTTACGTTTTTTTTTCATCAACAAATTTTCCTGTGAAAATGAAAGGCCACGTTTTCCCCGACTAAAATTACCTGGAAACCTTCTCCTCGACCGGGCTGCTCGGTATAAGATTTTGAGCGGCCAACTTTTGCGTGAGATCCTTGACGGTCCCTTCCCTCTTCAATTGTAGAACCACTCGACGATCCTCGTCCTCGTCGGTGTGATTACCCTCGTCGCACTCGACACCCTCGTCCGGGCTCTTGCCGTACCAGGGTTTCTTCTCCTCGGAGTCGAGCTTGTTCGCGGCATTCATCAGAGGCGTCAAGTCCTTCCTGCTGTTCGTCCTGGACAACTTGTTCGACGGCGAGTCCGCATTTCTTTCGTACGACGTGCCGTTCGTGTAACGCAGCCCGTTCGTCGCGTAGGGACCTTCATTCAACGGGAAATCCGTTCGTTTGTTCGTGATTAATTAACTTATTACTCCCTACGGTTGCTATTATTATTTGATCAGATGATTAGGTTGGAGCTGCGCGGAGGGAATAGCTCGCTAGTTATGTGCACTCAGGGTGTTAATATATTCGTGGAATATATACTTTTGGAGAGTGAGAGCAGATATAAAAGTGATGTATAAAAATTGTATAAAAAAGATTTATATTTTTGTAGAACTTTAACTCTCTTATTTTTTTTTGAAATTTTATCCCGAATAAAATGGGTATTAACTAAAATCATCGTTATAGTAAGTGCTTTCAAGGTTTCCAAGATTTGTCTTGATTTAATTACAAAATATTACAAAAATCCTTCGAATTGAAAGTATGCTACTAAGATAAAGTTTATTCCAAAAATTCTAATCTTAACGTAATCTCGATAAAAATCGATTACTCACTTTCCTGATCGTCCGAGGGCACCACGGATGCTCGCATGTTCGCCGTGGCTTCCTGCTGCTCCCTGATAAAGCTCCTTTGCCTCTCGGCTCGTTCCCTTCGACGTCTCAACGCCGGTGTCACGCCAACGTCCACTGAAACCGGCGATATACGTCATTTCTTTCTTTCTCTCGCTCGTCCGAATCATTTTCCCCCGAACAATCGAACAATAATTTACTATTTAACCGACCTGTTGGTTAAGCGAAACACACCGACCCTGCTTATCGACTCATCGTTTTCATCCCCGCCGAATCGGCCCAACTTTCATTTTGATTTATCGGCCGATCGAAAACTGTCCCTCGACGACAGTCGACGATAAATCCTCGTCACGCGTGTCGTTTCTACGCGGTTCACGAAACAAAAATATACGCCGCGCGTATCAATTATTTCGTCGAATTTATACCGATCTCGTATCCCCGTTTATTCGATTCGTTCGCGTTGCGAGGGAGAGAGATATTTGGGACAGGATTATTGGAATATTCCGCTCCGGATCGTTATTTCGTGGATGGACAGAAGCGACGGAGTGAATTTCAGTGAAATGGGTAAATTTACAGCGTTCAAAATTCGAGTTTTATTATTTCGAGTTATATATCGATGGAGAATAAGGTTTAGTAGTTTGTCATTATTAGTTAAATGAAAATAAAATATTATGTTTTTAAGGTTAAGATTATCGTCTATTTCTTTCTTGAAATATTTTAAAGCAAGAGGAAAGAATGAATGTATTTTTCACGGGAAACGAGAGAAGCATTGCTCCTTGGTGATCAATCAGGATGATAAATCGTAATATTTCAACTGCGAATTTCATATTTTAATAATCCAATGAATAATGAATACGGAAAAATACGGTGTACGAATAAAATTAGCCTTCTCCCTATAGAGCTTTACAAATCAATAATATAACTTCATTTCGAATATAATATAATGACTCTAATTTCATATTAATAAATTATCATACATATTGGAACATTTATAGAAGATGCAATAATCTTAAAATCGTTAAAAATTATCAATTACATATAACCAATAAATCCTCGTATAAAATTTCCCAATCTGAATTGAACATTTTCACAAACCACCCAATTACCTTAACATTCATTCCTAAATCGAATCTGCACAAAGTGAAACCTAACAACTTACACACCAATCTTATCCCCTTTCTCAAAAGTGTCAAAAATCCGAATCGATCGAAACGAAAATACGCGGCGATCGAATGATCTCCTCCACCAATAATAACACGATAAACTCGAGCGGACGTAAACAAACAGTGATGATGAAGGCGAGAGCTCGATCATCTCGATTATCCCGACATCGACACTCCGGTTTCCGGTTCGCCGAGTTCACGCCGCGCACTTGACCATGATCGCATGACCGACTGTTTTCCGCGACAGACAGCGGCCCCCCTTCGAGCGAAACTACGCTTTTCGCTCGGGCCACGAGCGGGCAGCTCGCATTCGCCGCGTGCTGCATCCGCAACGAAACGCACGGGGGAACTGGGAAACCGCAAGGTCTCTCTCCCGAGAGAGGGACGATCCGTTAACGCGGAAATCGCCGCTCGTGGGCGTCGAAGTTCGTATTCATCGCGCGGTCGAATCGTTAACGAGCGGATCTGCGACGTACATCGGATACCCTCCGCGTGAGTGCACGCGTTCTGCACGAAAGTGAAAGGAAAGTGCTTCGTTTTCGGGATTGTAGGGAGGATTATGAAAAATTGCAAGTTTATAATTGTCGATCAGTAAGTGATTCGGGATATTATTTTTTTTATAAGTTAGTATTAAGTGTTTCTTTATGTTTCTTTATGTCAGGGGGTTAGGCTCGGCTCAAGGGTTAAGAAGAAGAATTTCGTTGTTAAGATCATTGTTTTGAACAACTTTTTTTCAGTTTCTAGGAGTAATTTTAAAAAATGTTTGTTAAAGTTAGATCATGAATGTATTTCTAATATAAATTGTGATGACAACCTAATCTAAGCAACGAAGATGAAAAGTTAATGGATTATAAGTTAGATTAGATTAGGTCAAGTTTATGGTATATTGTGCGCATGAATTATTTAACGTATTGAAGTAAATTAGTTCAACTGACGTATTAAACCTTCGTTAGTTTAATGACAACTGCATATATAATCTGATATATTATCTAGCAATAAAAAAGGGAAATTGATGCGTTAAATTAGGTTTAACATTTCTATATAACATAAATTATGAAAGAAAAAATTAATGGATTGGATTAATTTTATTGTACTTTTCACAATTCGTTGTGGCATTTTACAATTCTTCTTTCTTTTTGTTCGATTAAAAATTGTATCGATAATTAGGGAAGAGTTGTTCAAAATGATGACGTTAACATCATATCTCAAGGAATAATCAAATATCATGTTATTTCATTGGAATGTATGATTTATCTCATTCATAGATTCAAATAAAATACACGAGATATTTTACCTTTCTTACAAACAACTTCAACGTACGGAAAATAACAAATTTAATAAAAAAGAAAATTCGATCCATCTTTGGACAGCGCATACAATCAACGTAATAACGAAGAAATAAAAGAAGACATCTCACCTTTGTTCTCCTTGTAGCTGCCATTCAATTGAACCTCGCCTAGATGACCCTGCGAACTTTGAGAGCTGCTCGACTCGTCGTCGTCGTCGGGCAAACTCGAGTTTAGCGTGTTGTTCAGAGAGCTTAGACCCAACGAGTGGTTGAGCCGTGGACTTAGTCGCGCGTTCAAGGACATCGACAATGGGGACGTGCCCGTCGAGTGCCGCCGGGATTTTCGCCGTTCGTGCGAATCCACCAGGGACTTCCGGTTTCGCAGCGTCTTCCTGTGGGAGGGAAACGCTCCAGAGTGAATTATTGTGTTCCCCACGTTCGCGTCTCGGTGACTGTGCGCTTTTATCTCAACCGAGTTTCTCGATTTTGACGATTTCGAATAAGACGCGCGCTTAATCGTTGACTCATATCACTGAAGTACGAATAGGAAAGATTGGCGCGACTATGTTGGGCTGTACTACTGATCGTTTCAGTTTTTTGATTGGTGAAATTTATTACGCGAGAAATACATTGGATTGGATTAAATATTTCATCGTTGATCATGGTATATCGAATATTTGGTTATATTATATATTTATGATCTGTTTTCGATATTTGTTATCCAATCATTGATCTTGATTGGATTGGATTTAATCTTTTAATTTAACGATGAAATGGAGAATATGAGATATCTTTAAATGAATCTTTATATACGTTCAATGGAATTTATGTGTAATATCGTTGATATATTTTGAAGGTTTTTCTTATAGAAATTATTATAATTTACAATCTTTATGAGAAGATCAAAAACGTATTCAATTAATTAATAATTAATAATAATAAATAAATAATGAAAATTATTAATGAAAATTATTAAAATTATAATAGCTTATTAATATGTTTGATTAATTTATAAGAAAGAGCATAAAATTTATTAGTGGAACGATGTTTAAGTACTATATCCAATTAACTTCAATTACTTTTACAATTATAATTTCTGAAATTTGCAATAAAATTAAATTTCATTCAGACGTTTGAATTTTCTAAAAATTCATTTGTCTAAACAATTGTGAATGATCTTCATCTCAAAACTTTCAATTTAAACCCGTTTTCCACTAAAACCAAACTTTCCTAAATTAACCAAGATAAACCAAACTAAACTTAAGTGACGAGAATCGATACCTGATATTATCGTCCAGCTGGCGAATAGGCGAACCTCTATCGTTCCCATCCTCGTGATGCAGCACCGCCTCGTAGATCTGGAATTGCCTCAGTAGATCAAGATCGGTTCCTTGCTTCGACATGTACCTCTGGATGATGCCCTCTATCCCTTGCTCCTCCAAACAGTCTACCTGATCGTAATAAGTATCCTGATCCGGTATACCGTTCAGACACTTGTTGACCAACGTCGTCGCGTATATCAGCAATTCCGTGTCGGCCGCGTCGTAATCCTTCAACAGCTTCATCACGTTCGTCCAGGGTATCATGCCTCTGGACGTATCGACCGATCTAACGGCTCTGACCAGCAACAGACTGTTCGTCTCGACGTATTCGACGAACACAAGCAGAAGCTTGAGCGCGGTCTTCACCACCAATCGGAAGCGGCTCGCTATTAACGTGTATAACCACTGGACCGTCTGACCGTGTTCCATCACTCCATTCATACCGTCCACGTAGAGCATCACCTGGCCAAGAGCTGTGCACGAATGGAAGAAGAAAATAATTAAATCGATTTCTTATAAATTTCTTTTAAAAGTGTATTTTAGATATGTTAAGAGGAATAAGTGTTGAAGATATTATAAGGAAGATTTGTTTATTGTTTGATTTTTGAATATAAGATTTGAATGTAAGATTAATTTTTCAAGAATCAAATGATTAGTTTTGAATGAGTTAATCAGTGTCTTAATTTGTTCAGATAAAAGATTTACAGATTTACAGAAATATCAGAGATGAAGTAGAGTTGATTCTAATATTTGTGAATTTTAGAGATACCGAGATATAGTTCAATTTTAAATAAATACTTGCTTCAATATAAATGGAGAATTTGCTAAATGAAATTTTTCTTCTAAATATGAGATAATGATGCATAATAATTATAATAAATTCGTTTTTTCCTCAAACAATATTTATATAATGTAACAATAAATTAAATTTCTATAATTAACTCTATTTAAAATAATCAACTGTCTTTATTAAATTAATTCCCTCTCTTCTAATTCTTCGATACTAATCGAATATCCACGATTTATGGGTTTCGAGCAAAATTCCCTCAAACTTGATAAACCTCTGGAAACGCACAGCTCCCCAAAAAAAATATTTACACAAACAATGCACGGCTACATCCTCATCAAAATATATATTCGTCATGCGTCAAAATCTATAGTACAGAAAACAATTTTAGTCCCTTCAGACGAATCCATATTCAACGAAAAACAATTCCATAAACAAACCAAACTTTCGTTACATTTTCCATCCACGGTTACCCCTCGAAAAACCGAAAAATTCATGAATGAAACAAAAGTTCTACCGTGCAACCCTAATTCCTCGCACGGATTAAAATATACACGCGCGTGTGGTTCATTAATTTCACGTGAATTATAATCTTTAAAATGATGGTATCTTTACAACGATTATCAACATATATTTCATATATTGAATCGATCTATTGAATACTCAAGAAATTGAAGATAGCAAGTGGAAAATTCGACTTAGAGAAAATTAAATTTCTAACCGAATATTCATTGTTGAATTTGATCTACATTCCAAATTTCTATTCTTCTAATATTGAAAATATAATTTAACAGTTAACAAAATTTCTAAACAGATCATAAAAATAATTCGTTTGCGTTTTCGAAAACACCTGTACACGTAAAATTTTGCACTAAAATTTGATTTAATCAAGATTTAACAACATTTTACAAAAGAGAAAGGTAGCAAACAAGAAAACAATTCAATTGGAGAAGAAACAGATGAAAATGCTATGCAAAAAGCATGGAGTAGAACCCCAAACAGGAAGCCATAAATCAATGAAATTCGATAATCTCTTGGAATACCTACGATTTTCCTGTAACACAGTTTGGTACCGACCATTTGAAGTTCGATACGACTTCGGTGGTTAACTCGATACTTTTGGTATCGAAGTTGTGGGTCTCAGAGCGAGCAAGTTCGACTGGTGGTACCCAATAACAACGATCAGGATTGCTCATGCTTAATATCGATATTGAAACCGGTAATCTGTGAACAACTAACGCCAAATTCAAAGAGCTCAAAGTGCTACCACGATAATTTTCGTGGGCCAGAAACTGCTCGTTAAAAATTATTACACGATTTGATCTTGTTCTAAAAGTTTCCAAGAAACGTTTTTCATCAGTTTTTAAATATATTCTAGATTCGAAATCGAGATAATCGAGATAATAATTAAAGAAAGAAAAAAGAAAAAAGATACAAAGTTGTAAATGTCCAGCATGAAAAAAAGGAATGTTTTTGCGTTTATGCGATCCGATGTTGCGTTTGAAAAATGGAAAAGACAGATGGAAAGCGGGATAACACCCCGATAGAGTGTTTTATGAAAATAGAGTCCAAACGTCGTTATTCTGTTAGTAGCAAGTATCGATACTGGATTCCCATTCGAAACGCAATGTTGCCATAAAATACAGGATTCGATTTTCCCCGTTGATATTTATGTACCTACGTATCGTATTAGATATCGACATTTTATGCGCCTAGAGAAAATATCACGAGCGTGGAAAATCCTATCGCACAAAGTAATGGTTACTTTAATTTCCATCGATAATCCGGAAATGATTGCATGGCGAATCAAGCCGAAAGAAAGAGGAATAAATTCTTTATTGATCCTATTTTTTGAAAAATACAAATTAATCTATCTTATTTATGATATTGAATAACTCAATAATTATAACAGAACACGAATATTACGATGTTATATGATAAAATGATCGAATGATAGCAATGATGATAGATACTTTAATACTAATCTAGAATAAACTAATCTAAATTTTTTAATCTACTAATCTAATATTGTAAGTGATTAAGTTGCACTGCTATATTTTATCATAAATATCATAAATCCAACGTGTAGTGATCCGTGTGTAATTTTGCAATGTAATTCTTCTAAGAGATTTTATTAACAGTCTCTTTATAAATTACACACGCGACCATATACGTTTTAAATGCAGCTTCTTTTCATTTCACCTATCCTTTGACTGCTGGCTCTGCATAAAAATGAACATTAAATATGCACAGTTTGCTACAGCTATGTAAATGAATGTAGAGTGTAATTAAAAGTTTACGAGATAACTAAACTTTTGATTTTCTAGGATTATTATTTATTTCTTCAATCGAATATAAAAAAGGTATTTTCTTAGTTACATAAATATTAAATATTAACAAGAAACGAAATAAATTAAATATAATAGAATTATTCATATGGATTAAGGCATATTTCAATTTTTTTCTTGAATCTATTTCAATAATATTTCATAATTCAAATACTTTAAATGCATATGGAGGAATGAATCTAGAAATTTAAATTTCTGAATTAAAAACTTACACTTACACAATCTCTGATGAATTCTCTCAATGTTTAAATTCATATGAATAAATGTATAATATTTATTTAATTTCTAAGATAATTTTCTCTGCCACGTGCTTCGAATAAAAATTTTTTTTTTTCAAACATTATGATCAACTTCGTAATTCATTATGATCTTCGAATCGTTATGAACTTTATCATCAAACATTTCAATTTATCGCTCAAAATTGAATGTTTCAGAAATTTGTGCAATACGCATAAAATAATTTACCATTATATAGGATATTTCGTATTGTGGAATTGGCCACGTTTTCCGATGCAAATGGGTTAAATCAGCGAAAACGCGTTACAGAACTATCTGGATAATGGAACTATTGTGTCGATCGAATGAAACTTTTCTTCCGTGGAAAGATCGGCCAACCGGAAATTTCCCTTCGATCGATTTTATCCCTATTGCTCGAAATCAGGATTCATTCTACTCGGTTAACATCCTCTTTAACTGATTATCTGAATAATTGTGACGAATTGATGGTCCAAATAAATCCTCAAGCTTCATCGAAATATTTTTTGTTTAAATTTAATTTACGTCAAAATTATGCAAAACTTCTTCAATTTCATCTGAATTTTTTCTGTTAAATGAAAAATATTTACTTATATATAGACAAATTTTTGCTGGATCTGATTAAAGTGGAAAAATAAGGAATACTTATTAACAACTTTTATTTATAAACTTTAACAACTCTTTGAATCATTGTATCTACATAATACTCGTTGAAAGTGTTTATTTTTTTCCAGATTGAAATTATCGCAAATCAAGAATGAAAATTGTATTTTTGAGTGGAAAAAATAAATACATTCATCGGTAATCGTGAATAAAAAAATTGAAATGAATAAAAAAATAAAAAAAGATGATGATCAAACCATTGATTCTTATCAATGCGGTTTGCAAATATTTACAAAAATTATCTTTATTTGGAAACCGTGGCAATTTTATTAGTTTTTCAGCTACGTATTCCATATCTAAAGTTTTATCTTGATAATGCTATACGTTTTCAAACGAGGCATACAACGAAATTTCAATTTCCATTCCGTGTGTTTTACGTTCTCTCTGTTTTTTCACGGCCGGCCACGGTATTAAATTTAGATTTGTTCACTTCTGTAACAGAGTATGGCATGAAAAGCAGCTCGAAAGTTTCGGTGGGGCGACTGTTAAATTAAACATCAGAAAGTACTTCGAAGTTGGTTGCTGTTTAGTGCTACACAAAAGGGCGAAGTTCGTACGTATGACTATAAAGAGTGGCTGTTCTTTTGCGCACAATTCTGGAAATCGAAGTTTCGACGTACATTTATCAAATCGGGAAATATCACGGGACAAATAAAATGAGTTATGGTCAGCGGAAAGTATCTAATGAAGGTATTATTTTATACTTAGTATATTAATGTGAAAACTTTTAAAATAATGTAATGTGAAATCTAAATATTTTATAATTGGACATATTTTTGTGATTGGAATTAAAGTGATGCTCATGTTTCACGATAAAAGAAGAATAATTTAATTAATTTTGTGAAAAGCTTTTTTTGATTTTTGATTGAAACTGAAAGGTTTAGTGTAACAGTGTGACAATCAAGAAATATTAAGACTTTTATGAAGAGTAGTGTTTCAATAAAAACTATGCAAAGAGTTATTAAAAATTTTTTAAAAATATCTTGATCAATTAGATTTTTTATCAATCGCATAACGTTAAATTATACTGTTAAATTAAATTTAATAATTATAAATATTTAGTGTTCAAAAACGATATATACTTAATGATAAATATTTTCTTTTTTCACACGAAACAAATGTGGAAAACTTTCTTCCGAGCAGCCGTCACTTCTTTCACATCGTTTTTGCCCGCTCCAATAAGAAACCGATGCTAATTGAACCGGCTCGAATAAAATAGTCGAACGACATTTACGATCCATTTACGAAATCGAAACTGTTCCGGGCTTGTGCCGGTTCCGAACAAGAAAACGCGCATAATCTCGAAAGAAAATTTATCACGGACCAGGGTGGGCGCTCATAAATTCTGCCGATAAGAAACACAGCACGTTAGCAAAATTTAATCTCACGTCCGCTTCTCGCGTTTCGTGTGACATTTAGCAGAAAAAAAAAAAAAAGAAGAAGAAGAGGAAGAAAAGGAAACGAGAAAATAAAGAGGATCCGAGAAGAAAGAATTAAAAGGAAAACGTAGCGAGAAAATAACAACATTTCAAAATATTGTGGACAAAATTAATTTTTTCGAATGCGTGGAATTTCTATTCGACCATATAGCTAAACGTAATAATCGTACGTGCAATGCTTGTTGCGTGTGAAATGGAGGAGAAAGGAAGATGGAATTTAAAAATAAGGAGTTCAAAGAGAAAATGATAAAAGTGATTGATAAAACTAATTCGAAACAAGATTATAATTATAAATGTAAATGCAAATAATATAACGTATATCTACCTCAAAAGGGAATATATTTTAATTAAAAATCCATCGTTCTGACGATGGATCTAGTAATCAAAGCGTGAAAAGTTAGAAAATTTCTTTACCCTTTAAAATATATTAAAATATATTGCCTCGTTCAAACAGACTCGGAAATTTATACGAGAATTAATTGAAATCTCTACACAAATAATGAATTTTTAATAACACACTTCGTAGCTATCTCATTCCTGAAAAAAAAAAAGAATCCACTTCTATCCCTTTCTCGAATAACGCGATAACCGAATGATTGCGATTATCTAGCGTGATTCCGGGTTCTAGTCGCGATTTATGGTTGGCCGAAACAATAAAAAAGAGCATACTAATGCGGTAATTATGCTAATAATAAACGTTACACGACATTACGCGTTTAACACTCTTGCTCCCTGGTATACAATACAATGGTGATTTAACGTAACAACACGACCGCGTAAATTTAGCAATTTGCATGGTGCCACGTTATTTCTCCACTGTCTTCCTGTTACCAGGATTTATGCCGCCACTTTTAATCCAATTCGTCCGAATATCGTTTACATGGGACGAAAAATAGGCCAGGCTAATGGAGCCTGGGACAGAAATAGCGTTAATGGATAAAAAGATAAAGGGCCGATCATCATTTATATGCATGGCATGTCGAATATCAAGGCGAAGTTAATTTGCATATTAAATATCATTTAGAACAGTGTCTCTCAAATGATTGTATGGAGAAAAATGTGGATTTTTAATTAGGATAAGGAATAAGTGTTTTTGTTTTTGAATACCAAGTGTAATACACGCATTTTTTCTTATAATTGTTACCAATAATTACCATTATATGGTACCTACGATCGTAAATTTAAAAGTTAAATTTATATTTTGAAAAATGTTCCATGATTTCTTATTTTTATTTCTTATACAGAGGAAACTAGGATTGATGTTATCAGTCTGCAGTCTCGTTTCATTTAATTCTAAAAAAAAAAAAAAAAATATCTAATATTTATTTTTGAAATAATAATAAGAAATACGACGTCTAATTATTTTAAAAAATTATTCAAGTTATCCTTTCGTAAGATTAAATATAATGAGAATACTCAAGCTTCGCGAATGCAAGTGCTCTCTACCAGCGAGATATCCGATATGTCTCTTATCATTTTTCAAAAGTTCAAGGCGGAACTGTCGCGCACACGCTCCTACCTACTGCAAATAAAACCCATCCTCTTAAACCAATTCACATCGAAATAATGGAAATCTGCGAGAAAAATTTCTTATTTTGAAACTGACAGATGTTCAACATAGAAATTACAATAATCTATAGTCCATATAAAATATACTCTAATAAAGAATATTCAAAAATCTATCACATAATCCACGATATAAATGAGATGACGAAGAGACACATCATCAATTAAAAGAAACACGATTTTAATTTTGATTATCAAAGATGCTAGAAAACATATAATAAATATATTTCGACAAATAATAAATAAAATAATTCTCGCTAAATTTTTGTTACTAGAGTACGATCGACAATATGACGAACTTCGATCCGAGCGCGTGTTATCGATAAAAGGAAAAGCTGAATCAGTCAGTGACAATATGAGAAACACTGTCACGGATTAACGTCACGTTTCGACGTCGCAATCGTAGCGTCGCTTCATCGGCACAATCGCACCGGTAATGGCAATAATTGTAAAGCGATTTAAGCGCGCCACAGTTGCATTAGCCGTTATCATTACATTGGCCATAAGTTATCCCGTGAAATTTAATTAGAAACAGTGTACAGTGCAACCAAGATCGTGCGCGCAATCGTCGAATATCATAGGCATAGTTCTTTCGCGATATTGTGATCGATGATCGTCGATGAAATTGAAAACTATTCTTAGAATTTGCGTGAAATTTAAAATAATAAAAGTAACAGGATGAAACGAGAGAATATACAGTTTTCTATATCGTAAATGATATATTAACTTTCTTGATGTTTGTACGTGCAGATTTGTTGTATAAATTTTTCAGAAATTATTATTTTTCCTTCTTTTTTTTTTTTTTTTTTACGTGAAAAATAATCGATAAAAGTAATCATTATAATTAAAAAGAAATTTGAATAATTTAGAAGAGTATGGTACTAGCGATAAAATCTTTTATTTGAAAAATTTGATAGAAACATTTGCATACTCCGGATATTAAAACAAATTTTTATGCACAGATGCATACGTATTATTTGAAAAGAAAATCTATATCTTTCTTCTTCTATATCATTTCCTTATATCTATAAATTAATTTCCGCGTATCCTAAATTCTCCTAAATCATTCATAAAAGACAACATTCCAGTACTTTAATTTCCACGAAATAAAAACATCTTCAACGTTATAAATATACGCCTGTCCCAAAGGCGTAATTAATCGACATATCGTACAAGAGCATTCACTCGAGTCATACAATTTCATCATCACACGTCCAAATGGCAGTCATAATTTTCCGCGCGAAGAATCTACTTGACAGCCTCCTCCTAGTTGCAGAAAGCATCCTCGTGCTTGCCTTCCTTCTTTCTTTTTTTTTTCCTCTCGTCGACGGAGAAACGGGACAAAACGAAAAGAAGAAGAAGAAAATGGAGAAGAAAAAAAGAGAAGAAGAGAAAGAGAGAGAGAGAGAACGAAAGGAAAAGGAAAAAATGAAATAAAGTCGGCGGAATAGCAGAAGAGTAGGGGAGGAAAAATAGGGGTGGAAACTCCGACGACATCGCGTCCAACGGCACAGAAAACGTTTCCCGCCGGTGATTTAGAGTCATAATCCGCGTGCAAGCATACCGGAAACTCGGTTTCTCAGTCCACGAACGCATGAATCTCTTCTTTCCCCGAATAGGACACAGGGGGGATCGATAAAATCTGTTCCCTCGAAGGGAAGTAGGTGAATGTTACGCGCCACTCGGAACTTTAACCCTGCTGTTCCGTTCGAGTCTCATTTACTCGCAACTTTATTGTTCGCGAGAGAACAATCTTATCATTTCGTGATTTTATTACTTAACTATCGTCTTACAAATAAAGTTTTTTAAGATATTAATTGTCTTTTTTTTTTTTTTTTTGGTACATTGATGTACTATTTGGATCATTGTAACTCGAGATACTAATATTATTATTATTTAGTTAAAAAAATATATATTTATTGTTGTGCAATCGTTAGACAGTCTATGATCTATTTTTCATAAATGAATAAATTGCTTAATAAAATTACAAGATTATATTATATCCGTAATAGCGAAATAATTCAAATTTGATTCCTTCTATCGGTCCAACATGAGTTATACATATGAGTCAAATAGATCCAAACAAGTCCAAGTATGTATGCATTAAACCACGAACAAAACAACATCGTTAAAATCAACCCCGGAGAAGAGACTTGTTCAACCCGACATTCAAAGGAATCTCTTCTTGGCCGAGATTTATATAAAGTAATGAAGGATAACAAGTGGCGGGTGCTCGCAATGTATGGCGGAGAGGATGTGGCGTATATTAAGTTATTTTGACTGAAATTGCACTTAGCGGTGGAATTTATTACATTGCGATAAGGCTAGATGAACGCGTAACGAGCAGTTGAGAGAACGAAACGTAGGGAGGGCGTATTATGCGGTTACGTAAATAATATGGGATTAAATGTGTTTAATATTTTATCGTATTTAATACGTATGCTCCTTTCCTTTTTTTTTTTTTTTAAGGAGTAAGAATTATTTATAATGAACGTTTCACATTATTTATAATGAAGGTAAAAACACGTATTTCTGAAATTTTGCTCTCTTATCTGGAATAATTTAGATTAAATACGATAATTTAGATTAAATACGATTCTTCGTGTGGATTATTTCTTAATTTAAATATATGTGATTAAACGCATTAATGCAAATTGCAATGAATTTGAAATGTAATAAAATTGAAAATAAAATATCGATAAAGAAAATAAAGGAATATAAAAATATTGTATAGATATTCATATTTTAAATATCGCGGAATCATTCTTTACAATCATTGTAAAATAATATTATGTACAATATGAATATTAAATTATATCTTTCATCAAATTTTTCATTCAATTTTTCATTCACAATCCTTCTTTCAAAATTTTATTACACTTTATATTTCTATCCAATTATATTTTATATCAATCGTTTATAATAATATAAATAATTTGATTTTATAAATTATTTACTCATTTCTATAATTTTTTCGTTAAAATCAGTTATTAATATTTATAAAATTTTATTGATAAATTTTATATTATTAAACGAATAGATATTTCAAAGAATTTATTTTTTAATTAAATAATTAAAATTTGTATAGAATTTCTTTAACAACTAATAAAAAATATGCAAATGTCACGTAGAATCATATGATTGTGATTTAAAGCAACGATCGCCACGAAATTTTCAAGCTTCTTTTTATGGAAGATTTTAATAAAATATTAATGGAACATTACTATTAAACAAAACTTCTCAAAATAAATAAAAAAATTTCATTCGAAGAGAAGAATTCGATATTCTTTTATGAATATTATCATATATAAAATCGTTACAAATAATAATTTATTCCAAAAATAAATGCATTTATCTCGTAATTTGCCTTAAAACTTCATTAAACGCTATTAAAATTACAAAAAATTTGAACCGCTATAACTCTAAAGATTGTGAGTTTTTGATAACAAATAAGCGACCGTTAGAAGCGTAGAATCTTACCCTTTAAAACGCTTTTTCATTTATCCCGATACGATTTCCGGTTCTCGAGATATCGTCGTGTAAAGGAAAGGATAATTTTTAATCTTTTACTATCTCCATCCTTGTCACTTACTCGGAACTCTCGCTCGCACCTCGTTTCACCGACCTACCCCAAACTCCAGACAAGCGACAGACGTAATTCCTAGAAATTGCTAGCGTACGCATTTCCAGGAAAAAATATAGGTCACTAGATCGCGAGCCCATTCATAACTTCCGCGCTGTTTTAAGCGCTATGGAAACTTTAAATCCTTTTATCTCGGCAAGCGATTGAGATATCGAGATAAAACAAAAAGCGTTTTCAATGAGATGGTTTCCTCTATTTTCTGAGTGGGTTTTCGTAACAAAATTTCTACTTTCTCCTCACGTTTTTTTACATCAAAAATCAAAATTTAGTTTGTGATTTTACGTGATTGTAATGGATTTATTACGATGATCTAAAATATATGCAGACTTAAATTAAATTTAATTGAAATTTATATAGAACAAAATATAATAAATACATAAAAATAAATATATACATGTTTTTTTTGTTGTTCTATATTAATATTTTACATAAGATACAGAAGAAAAAATTACTCGTATGCATATATTTTATATAATTTAGGATATTTCACAAATATTTAAACAAATTCTAACTGCATAAAAACTTATAGTTCACTAACAATACTTATTATCAGATAATTTAATCACAAAATCTTTTTTAAACTATAACAGTTTATAAATTTAGCTTCTTCAAATGATTCTACTGAAAAATTTCAATGATATTAATTCGAATTTTCAGAATTCGATAACACAGAACTCAACGTATGAGGAAGAGTGATTATGGAATCGAATATATCAAAGTTATCAAAGTCTTATCAAAGTTACCATTAGATACTGGTAAACTGAAACTGTCAGAGATTTTAACGAGCCAATAACGTAGTAAAATATTGTAGATCGACATGCTAAAATGTCGGTTTATATAGCATTCGCGTTCAACGAGCAAGCTTGGATTAGAAGATTGGATGTTCGTTCCAGCTTGCTCGTAATAAATTTCCTGTTTACTTGGAGATAAGGAACACGCAATGAGTCCTCTATCCTTTAAATTAGACATTTAACATTGCCTCACCGACTCTCCTGTTTCGTCGACACGGCAAAACGAGGCCTCGTTTCAAAGCGTGATAAACTTAACTGCCGAATTGTTTTACGAATTACGTTTATCTGCCACTTATCCAAAGGGCTTTGGTGGGCTCATCACTCGTTTAATCTTAATTGACTCGGTTAAACGACTACCGAACCATCATTTCCCTCTTTCTTCTCTCGCTATCTTCCTTATTGCTGAAAACAATCGGATCTTGATTAAATTTAGAAGAATTTGGAAGAGGCTAGATTTTATTATAGCATTGCGATAAAATACGACCAGAAAGAGAGATGATAAAAACCATCTTTGCTCAATTTCAATCATAAAATCTATGGAAATTCTATAGCAACGATGAAAGAATGAAATATGACGAATGAAAACTATCTTAAGTTAAAGAAGAATCTCCAGAATCAGAAATAAAAAATAATTGCATCCGATTGTAGATGAATTTTCCAAACAAGATCTCTCAACATCGAAACCAAATATCGGTAAACAAACTCAATTGCAACTTCTCCCACTTTTCCATAATCGAATCTTTTTTTTCTCTCCCTCTCCCCTTCAATTTCATCGTCACTATCATCAGTGGCTACAGTTCCCCAAGAGAGAGAGAGAGAGAGAGAGAGAGAAAAAAGAGTACAGCTTACCGAGAAAAAGCATCATTCCCGCGCGAGCAGTATCTTCTGGCAGCGCAAGTTTCAGTTTCGCCTCGAAGATCTCTCGAAGACTCCCGGAGGACTCGTTCGGTATAAAATGCACTCTACAAGTCCTGGCGGGGATCGAAGACGAGAGGCGGTTCGTTATCGAAGCCGGGAAAAGAGCGAGGAGGGCACAAGTGGGCCGAGCAGCGAGCTGACGCGGAATTGGCCTTCCCGCGACGTTGTTCGTCCGACGTGGAGGTTTACGAAGCACTCGAGCCGGCCTGCGCCGCAACGAGCACTCGAAACATGATCAAAGGGTGCATTCATAATCTGCTACGCGTCGCGGTTTCGCAGGCGAACCCGCGTGCAGATACTTTTGTAAACAGGATAGGGTAACGGCGTAATTCCTCGCTCCACATTGTCGGACAGATCGACGCCTGTCTGTCGTTTCTTACCGAAATATTATTTATTTTTGGTCACGACTTGAGGCTAAATCTCGAGAGTTGGATAATTTAAGACGATTCTTGAAGAGTGTGGGATTAACACATAAATGAAGATGAGACGAATGAGACGAAGCCTTGTGCTGTCCAACAACAACGTGTTATGTTGGTAATCTTCAGGAGGAAATGGAGTAATGTTTTGTGATTAGAAACGTTCTTATCGTTTCGTGTTTAATCTCCTTATGCATCGAGGCAAAATTTTTTATTTAGATTCTCTTTTGTAAATTGATCAATTTCGTGATTGTGATTATGCAACGTGTTATTGTACAATGTTTCTCGATCACACTGGAAGAATTGAGATTATTATTTTCCTAATTCCTAATCATTACGAATAGAATCACGTGTAATAATTTTATTGTGGAGATACGCGCGTTCATTGGCTATCAAATAATATCGTATTATGATATAGAATCGAATGCGATAAAATATTCAATCCAACATCAAGAAAATTATCTTCGTGTTTAACCTCGAGCTAAGAATATATCAGACGCATATTACGCGAGAACACGCGTCCTCGGACAAGAGGCTCGAAGACGAGGTGGAGATGATGAAAGGAGACGACGTTGTCGCTTGTCTGAAACTCGGTTTTGCGGATCCGTTGATGTCAGCTCGTTAGGTTAGCTGCGTTACCTGGGTATTATCTTATCACTGCTTTATGAGAGCTTTCGTATTTAGTGAGAAATCTTGGATATGGGGAATACTTGTTATTATGACTCGCAAGAGTGATCCTTTCAATGGAAATTAAATGATGTCGTTGAGATTTAGTAGTTGCGCAGAAAATGGAAATTTTGACCGTTTAAAATTTATAAGAATAAGCCTATTCTATAACCCATTTAAAAAAAAAAAACTAGAGAGAAAAATTTAATAAATTATACGGGGAGAGATTTAGAAGAGTAGAAGTCGACTTGTCGAGTTAATTCGATTCAAATCATTATATATATATATATTGGAATTTGTCAAGTTTTTTTTACCTTTTAGAAAAAGTTTGAATAATATTTAGTTATATATAAATATGGAAATTTATTTACAGATAATAATTCTAAATTGTATAATCCACGTTTCTATCGAGATAATATATCTATAAACGGAAGAAAGATTTCTAAGGAGACGGTAAAAAAAGACTCTTTACAAAGAAATCATTCAAATAGCCAATATATATTAATTCATTTTAGTTGCGAAAGATTTCTAATAATTTTAATAATATTTATACCAGAATAGTAAAATATCAAAATTTATAGCTAATAAATATCAAATAATATTTATGAGGTATCTCTAATTTTACACAAAAAAGAATACATCTCAATAGAATAATTATAAGAGGAGATGAGCTTCGAAAAATTTCTAAAAATAATCTCTTTTTTGCCTCGTAAATATTTATGACTGTGGTCGAGTCGAAAAATATAGGTTGGATGATACATTCGAAACAACTTCCATACGCTATTAGAAGCCTAAGCTACATTGTGCGGAAAAACACGTTGCAAATTTATCGACAAATTGTCAGGATACTCACCTCGTAGTATATAATTTTGGTAATTCTGGTCAGCCTCGCTTCCAACCTTGATGAGGCAAGCAAGCCCATCATTTTGCACGAACTCGTGCACCAGGTCCTTGTCCTCCTGCAAAATCAAAGTTTATGGTTAGTACGTAAGTATGACCAATTTATTCAATCTGAAACGAAATTCCTAATCGATCGATTTGGCTGAATTTATCGCCTCTCTTTTGAAAAATTCTAGAGACGGCCTCACGACTCGATCCACCTTCTACGACGGAATAGAGAATAATATTGTCGTATTGAGCGACACGAGTTTCAATGACTTTCTTAATATACATACGTAATATACATAACATACGTGTTTTGAATCGACTATTGCCGTGTCATTGCCGCTCGCGTCTCGAAACGAATTTTCGAAACATTTCGAAACGATACGATTCTGTACGAATTTTTAATTAATAAACGAGAGATTTTTTTAATTATTTTTTGATATCTGATATTTGTTGATTCTATCCGTTTATTAAAAAAATATATACGAATAAACGAGAAATAGTTGAATATATTAAACATTTTTTTTTAATAAAATGTTGTACGATAATATCACTTTATAACGTCTTGATGGAAAAATAGAGGGCTACTTGTTTTTTCTCTCTTAATTAAATTCAACGTCTAATTAACTCGTGTTTCTTTTCCTGTATACTTTAAAAAGATAGTTTTATAAACTCGGTATAACTTTATTTAGTTTTAATTAATGAAAAGTACATACATACGAAAGAATTATTTATTTAAAAGATTAAAGCTTAAACTACTTTCATTACTTTCATTACAAGAAAGAAATAAAGAATAGTAATAATAAGCGCATAAATAAATGGAAAAGAGGAACGTTTGCCTCGAAATTTTTAAAAAATTCAAAATCATTTATTACTTATCTTCAATATTAATTTAAATAACTTTTAATAAAAATTTATATACCATAAATATAAAAAAAAACAAATTTATTCGTGTTAATCATACTCCTTTATAATTCCACGATTATCTAAACGTTCATTATTCGTCTTACTTATCACCCAGACATTAAATCCTATCATACTTAATCACGTTTAAAATTCAGCAAAAAAGGAAATCAAGTTCACCGATAACGGAATGACTATTAAGCACAATTTATCCATCTAAACAAATCAGATAGCACAATCGAGTGTATAAAATGGAGTCAATTATGCCGCTGGAGGCGGCAAGTCGCGGATATAATGGGAAATCAATCAACGAGTTTGATTAAACTCGTCGGTCAACGTTTGCCTCGCAGATCATCTCGGATCTCTGCCACGTTCTTGGCCACGTTTCAGAGCCTCGACCGACGAAAGTTCGCGTCCATCGAACGCGCGCAGACGATTAGCCGAGATTAAGAAACGAAATTGAAGGTTGCCGCGGCGATTTCAACGGATAAATCCGTGAAGATCTCGTTCGACGGGGAAGGGGAAGAGCCTGTCTCGGTGGAGCATTGTAATTAATTTCGTCGGTCTGATAATTGAAACGATAAGATATTGTTCGGGGGAAGAGTTCGAGGATTGTTTTTAGACGCCCCCTCCCCCCCTCCTCCGTGTCAGCCATCCACTGCGACGATTTATCTCTACGATGTGGCAATCCTATTGTCTAATTAAACGTTCGCCTTTGTTTCGCGAAATCTGGCCGAAAGGAAGACACCGTTTGCCCTCGATTTAATTGTGAAATTTTGGGGGGAGGAGCGTGAAATCTTTTTGTTTGAAGGATTGTTGCGTTTTTATCCGCAGCAGATTCGTAGAAATGGGTGATTCTGACTACTAAGAAGAATCGTGTGTGTAACTTTGTCTTTATATTTGATGTGAAAAAAAAAAAAAAAGAACAGAAATATAAGATTTTTTTTTAAGTATTTTTTCCATTTACAAGATCAATATTACTTTCCTAGTTTTGAATTAGATTGAAAAGATTGCACGATGCACAGTTGATTGCGTTATTTAGTACAATTAATACGTTTATTACGGTTTTTCTATTGTAAATGCAATGAATCAGCAATTAAACGAACTGATATTACAGATTATTATGCATTTGACAGTTTACAACACGATTTATTTTCGATCATTAACGTATATTTGTCACTCAACGATATAATGTAACATTCTTCCCGATAATTTTAATGATAAATTTAGAATTTAACACGTGCGTAACATTACTGATCGCCATTGTCGTTATATAATATTTCGATGAAATTAATATCAATAAAGCATAATATTATTGACACATATGAAATGGGCGACTAGTTTGTTAATTAATAACGTTATATCATGGATATTCGCGATATCGATAATAAAAAATTTTTATTATTAGTCCTATTGTGTTGCATTATAAATTAAAAAAAAAAAAAGCACACGAAAACTTAACAATATTAGGCTCTACGTATAAATCGATAAAACAGTCGCAATAATACGCTTAATAACATCTTATCCGCTATCCAAACGTTTGACATCCGCTCCATTCATCACGATTCTAATATAATTTAACAATAAACTCATCCATCATTTACGAGGGAAGAATGATAGCTTCCGGTGTAATGGAATTTCTTTTAACGAACAACCTTCTAACTTGCAGCCACGAAGAAAAATTCCTTTCCCGCTCGGCTAATTACGAGATTTAATTACGGCGAACAGAGTTAAGAAAAGTACGACTCGAATAAACACGCTCAGCCAGGGTCCAGTTTGCCCTTCTTATTCCGGAAACGGAAGAAGTCGTGAAAGTTGAAACAATCCACGTTCAAAAATGAACGAATTCAGGATTCAATTCGTTTCGCAAAGTACAATGGCCAAGTTAACTCTTCCATTACAATCGATTTAACATCGTTAATTAAATTTCTTTTCTTATATTTGAAATTCAACGATCTAATAATATTGTGATCATAGATTTTCTTTTTTTTTTTTTTTTGGAGAGAATTCTTTAATAAATCAGAAAAATTTTAAATATAACAAATACAAAAGGGATTTATTAATTTAAATGATGTAAATAAAAAATGATTATATAAAAATTTTAATCGATATAAGGGAATATTTGATTAATAAATTTGATTGATTTTATTAAAATTTAATTACATAAAATTTGATTCGTTTAATTAATCTAATTATTATTGCCTTCAGAATAAATATCATTTATGATTCTGTTCTGAATACAAGGTATAATTTTAAGTGAAAATGAATTTCTGGAATGGAAAAATTTTATTTCATTTTATTTTCTTTTTTTTTCATGTAAAATCATTCTCTCCTCTATTATACTATTATTCCTGTGTACATAAAAATTCAATTTTCCTTTAAAGGAAAAAATTCATTCATACACCTATATTATACTAAACAAAAAAATTCGTTCCCTTTCATTTTATTTTCCAAACAAATCCGATCATAATTTATTACTTACATCATGGATCGTTTCATACACGATAAATGAAATCTCGATAAATCATCCACACGAAATCCCCTCTAATTAAACGCTTGAACCAAATCACATCAATAAACGGTATTAAAACAAAAATACCGTACACGATCTAAATTCCAGCGAATCAACGTAAACACGAAGAATCGAGAATCTTAAAAATATTTCTCGCCCCGCGAGAAGAAGAAAAAGAAGAAGGAAAAAAGAAAAAAAATCTTCCCCTTCAAAAAAATAACGTGTTTGCACGTATTAACGTATTAGAAGAGACGTGAATGTTCGAGGGTGGAAAAAAAAAAAAAAAAAAAAAAAAGAAAAGAAAAGTATCTTGGAATGCGGCGTGTGCGTGTTCCACACCAAGGAATAACGAATTTGCAGAGACAAAGGGCATCGAGTTGTCGAGATAGGAAGGATAGAAAGGGAGCGGAAGAGATGAGGTCACGAGGGGGAGGGGAAAGAGAAGGAAGGAGAGAATGCACTCGCTCAAACCGCCATGCAAATATTTACTCGTCGAGCGAGTAGCTTCTCGTAAAAATAGCCTCTGTCTGCGTCCTTCCCCTCCCCTAGTTTCATCTTTTTCTACCCCACTGTCTCTTTCCTCCTCCCCCCCCTTCCGCTCCCAACGACTGTTTGCGATGCCCTTCCTATCACTCTCTCGCTTCCTTTCCACGTTGTTTCGAAACCTGTCTCCCTCCTCCCTTCCCGATCGAGGTCCCGCGGATTGTATACCCACCTGAAAGATCTGCTTGAGGGAGAAGAGAGCTCGTCGCAGCTCGCGGCCCTCGCTGTTCAGCAATTTTTCTGAAACAGACAAGTAACACGCAACCATTTATTATAATGATACCTCGGACGTTAGGGACGTATTGTTGGGGCGGGAGTCGGTCAGTCGGTCTCCTTATTCAGCGAACGGTTTCGTATCTCTCTCTCTTTCTCTCTTTCTCTTTTTCTTTTTTCTTTTTTTTTTTTTTTCCTTTCGCTTATGGAGATGATATTGTGGAAGATTTGTGCCGTGAATCGCACAAGGGGACCGACCGTTTAAAATAATTCGAGTGAGAAATTCATTCTTATTTGGGAGATTTACAATTTGAGAGGAGAGGGGGGAAAAGAAAAGTTGAAATAAGATAAGGAACGTGTAATTCAGTGAATTTAATTAACCGTTTCGTGGTGGGATGGATTAAATTGAGAATAAACTGGACGAACAAAGTGTCTCGGTTATTATCTATATATTTGTTTTTCATTAATTTAAGTCATTGGAAGAATAAAGATGTAAAGCTTTTAAGAAGGAAGCTTGAAATATACAAATTTAGAAAGAGATATTTATTCTTTTTTTATGAAATAGAATTTTTTTCAAAACATCTTCGCTAAAAAAAAATAACAATCATCGTATCGTATTATATTTATCGTTAATTAATAAAATTTATTTTCTATTTCGAATTAAAACAAACACTTTTCCATTTCGCATAAATGATATAGAGAAATGTTATTCTTCCGTCACAAATTTTTATTTTCCTTATAATGAATACGATTCTTTTTTTTTTTTTTTTTTTTTTTTTGAATTAGATAAGGAAATTGTCTACAGCTGCTTACGCTCTAACGGTCCCTCCAAAGTGGTCGATGGTTCGCGCTGAAGGCGCGCGCAAAAGCGAACAAGCCACCCGGAAGTTCGTTTAGCGTAGGAAGATCAGGAACAGCTAGGTACACCGGGAGAGCTTTTGTTTCCAACGTTAAGCATTGTCGACGCGCCGTAGGGACTCGTTAATTATCAACTTCTCTTCACGTCCGATTAAATCATTTCTGGGATGAACGTGTTTCTCTCCCCCTCTTTGTATTCTCATTTTCCAAATCCTCTCCATTTTCTTCTTTCGTAAAATCGAACGAAACGGAATAAAAAAAAAAGAAATAATTGTAATTCCTGATCATCGGATCATCTGAATCGTTCCAACTTTTCCATTTTTTTTTCTTCTTTTTAATGATATCGAATTACGTTTTTCAAGTTCAAAGTTCTTGTTACACACAAACGTATTAATCACCAACGAGAAAAGAAAAATATTAATTCAGCCGAATTACACCCAATTAACTTGCGATAGTTTCATTAATTTTAATCCACTTTGAAAATTATAACGAGATTGATTGTCAATGATTGCAATATCAAGGTATTTGAGAGCATTCAAAAGTTATCCTCGAAGGATAATTAATTCTCAAATGCAGTCGATGCAGTTGGCGAAGTTTCACAATCATAATTATGGCAGATAACTATTCATATTAAATTTCCACGTTAACATCGTTCCAAGATAACCCTTCAACCATACAAAGATCTGTAAAATAATTGTCTCCAAATACAACGTCGAATATTAAATTAAAAAGAAGAAATTAAATTTTTACGTGCGATCGTAACTCTACGCGACGCTGCGAACGCATCAGAAGAATGAAAACGAAAAGAGTTAAGAAAAGGTCCGAATGATATCGTGGGACTGAATGAGTCTTTCCTCTCGGTTGAAATCATTTATCGGGGTTAATTAGAGGAAAACCAGTAATTAAGTCCGCGATTAATTTTACACGACGAATTTTCGTCGCTTCGCATTCACCGTTTTCCATCCCTATTATCCACCCTCATCCCCTCATCGCCATTTCCCGCTCTTTCGGGGACTCTATCATTCTTTTTCAATCGTGGCCCGGCCGTATTACTAATAATTGAATTCCATTTCACCAGCGGTGCACTAAATTCAATTTCCCGAGGCTGGTTGGTCGCCTGTCGAGATTTTCCAGCTTGCTAAAAATTCACACGAGAGCGAACGAGAGAGAAATATATATATACACATACATACATATGGAAAAAAAAAGAATAAATACTAAAAGAATAAATAAAAGAAATGGGGGTAGAAGAGCGAGAAGTGTACGTACAAAATGAAAAGTTGAAGGGGAAGATACGATTCAAGATTTACGAGGCATACCAACTCGATCGTTTACGAGATCATTTTATTTTTTTTTTGTTAGCATCGCGATTGATTTATTATTGTTTATTTATCCTGGTATAAGGAATAAGGGAAGGAATATTGTCGACAGCAATTTCAATCCCCGGATCCTCCATCCCCTTGGTACAGTGATTGCACTGGTTTCGGGCGTACACTCGGATGCACGCCCTATCGAACAGCATGAATGTTGATAATTGGCTGGTATCGGTGTCAATGGGCGAATAATTTCGTCCCCAACGCGTTGACCATTCCATTATGTTCGGGGTAAGTGGTAGCAGACTGTTTGCGTTGAACAATTGCGAGGCGTGGATAGCATGTTTGGAGACAGTGATGTAATGGCGATTGTAATCGGCACAGGGTTATTTTAACGGGGTTTAATTGAGCAAGAGGTTAAGATTTTTCTATCTTCTTTAAACACAATTCAAGAAATTGGGAGAGGTTAAAGAGAAATGAAAAAATTTTGTAAAGATATATATAAAAGTATGAATATCTTCCTGTACAAATGTTTTCACTAATAATTCCAATCGATGATAATAAGAATTAAAATATATATGTAATTTTGTTATAAAATATTGTTATGAAAATATAACTTTCTTTAAAAATGTTTCATTATTCGTGATCCTCCACTCGTAAATAATACGATATTTTCCATCGTCTCGTTCGCTCTCGATTAAATAAAATCGTCAATGGAATGCGCCGTGGAGTGACAAAAAGCGAGGAGAAAAAGACGTCGAATGGAAATTGGCGTGCAAAAGGAACAGGGGAACGCAAACCGCGAACCTTGCCGGATTTTTATGAAACTCGAGCCGGTCGTGCAATTGAGCTAATTTCCATACTCACGATTCCACGCAATTTCGCAAATTCGCAAGGACACAAGCGCAGTCGCTCTTCGTCCAAGGATTTCAAGCTTGAAAATTTATCAGCTATCCAGCTATCTTTCCACTAATTTTCCACGAATTACCAATAGGAACGTTAGTGGTATGTACATAGATACACAATGCGTTGTGGACCGTATAGATTCCTTCCAATTTTTGCTAAAACCTGAGGAAATAACGGGAAGTGGATATCTATTGAGGAAGAAGAAGTGCCGGCACGGGTTAACACGCGAACATCTCGAACGTTTCTTGACAAATGTGTCAATTTGCATATTCAGAAACGGGTATTTCTGCTTCGTGGAAATATCGAGGAGTATTCGTCGAAAATGGATGCTCTTTGGATTCTGGTTTGATTCCAGAGGAAGATGATAGATTTCAATAGATTTCAGTTTGGTTCCAATGATTCGAAATAGTTTGCAATGCTATTGAATATCAAGAGACAAATAAAGGATTAGGTTAAGACTCTATTTTTTTATTAAATACAAAACGTATGATTGATCGATTTGTTTCGATGTCATAATAAAGATATAATCTACGATAAAGAAGAAACTCTGATAAATCAAACGACGAAAATAATCATCGAAGTAAGGATGATTGTGTTAGATTGCCTATTCCGCACATATATCGAGCAATTTTCTTTAAACAAAATTTAAAACCTAAACATAATCTATCGATTTTTCCACTACTTGATGACTCTAGTTACAATCAATCATACTTTTAACCTAATGTGTACTGTCATTCTAAAAACAGATGAAAGTTATAATAGATCACAAGCCCCCAAGGAAAACGTCACGAACAAAAGAAGTTAATTCATTAGTATTACATCCATCAAAGCGAGAATAATGTAATCTCAATTGAAATTAAATCGTCATTTAATATACTACTGGTAACTAGAATCATTCCTAACTTCCTTGCATAAATTATCTCGTTAAATTTTCATACCATTCATCCCCTATATCATTATTCCATATTATTCTGTTTATCGAATTTTATTTTTCGCCACCCTTACGTTCAACGTAAGACAAACGAGACTGCAAACTGGATCCACAATATCTTCGAATGAAAACATCCACACCACCATTCTCGTTCACGAAAGAAGAAGAAGAAGAAGAAGAAGAAGAAGAGGAAGAAGAAAAAAACAAAAATATCATTTTCATTCATGCGGTTCATATCATGGCCTGTCTGTTTCTTTATTTCGCACGACCACGCCCTTGTTCCACGGTCGAGTCACGGTCTGAGGATCCAAATTCGCGACTCTTTTCGCGGAAAAGGAGGCCCGCGCGACCGCATAATCAGTCGCTATCACGCGATCTTTAAATGCATTATGCATGCCGGCTGTTGGAGGCCTGGGAGGAGAGGAGGGTAGACGAGCGAAAAAGAGAAGGACGTATGCGAGGCACAGGTAATTAGGAATCGCTGTAGGGGCCGTACACGAGACGAAAGAGTCGGAATCGAGCGAGAGGGGGCCAGACGTATAAGAAGAAGAATAAGAAGAAGAAGAAGAAAGAAGAAGAAGAAGAAAGATAAGGAAGCAAAGAGGTCGAGAAAGAGAGGTAGGAGGCCCAACATCTTCTAAGAATAGCGGTCCCAAGGCCCTGGGGCCCTTGGCCCCTTCGTAATCAGTGACCATATAAGCAGAAGCCTCTCTCTTTTTATCCTATTCGCGCATGATCCCTCTCTCTGTTCCTCCTTCGCCAGTTGAGCAAGCTCACTGGCTCGTAACAACGCGTTGCAACTCCTCGTGGGGATCCTCTATCATTGAGCCTCTTTACGATAGGATGTGGCCGAGATGCGTGGTTACGACACCAAAAATCGAGAAAGCGAGAACGTCCTTGGAGATGGGTCTGGGATAATCGTTATGGTCTTTGCCATCTTTGTGATTTTATTCGATGTTGTTGGATAGGTAATTGTGAGTGAAATCGAACATCTTTTTCTTTCGTCGTTTAATTGGTCGTTTCGTATTTATTATTTTGCAATTATCGTATTGTTGATCATTTTTCTTGTTACTCGTTGCTTTTAATAATGGTTTAAGGAGATAGAATGAAACGAATGTTTCTGGAGTATAGCCTTGAGCGAAGATTTTTGACGATACGTATTCGATTTATGACGCAAAGCAATAACGTTCGTGATATTATTTCTCTATTATGCACTATTGCTAAAAAGAGAAATCAAAGTGAGTCATTGAATGAGGCATTAGCTATAATTACTTATGGATATTTCTCTATATTGCGATAGTTAATCCTTTGGTTAAGTAGTATTTTTCGTATGCAAATCAAAACGGCTTTTGTTTTGACAAGGTAAAAAATATGAGTGTGAACGTTGTGTAATTAATTATGGTATAAGAATAGTATGCATACATTATCAATACTAACGTGTCGTTTCATTCTTGTGCCCTATTTTAACAATCTGTATCCGTAATCTGTATTTTTCTTGTTGATAAATAGATAAAAATATTGCTCCAACCAAGTTATATCAATTGCTATAAACTATAGCGAGAGATTTATCATTCGCAAACTATACAAGTATCTTAAGTAAAAACAGACTCTTTCCAAACTTGTTAAAATTTGTTTTCGCATATAAAACAACGCGATGAAAAATATCGTACACGATTTTATTAAAATTTTGCCTCACAATTCAATCATGACAGGGCAAAATTGTTTTCTCGCGTTAAAGAAAAAACGTGACTTTTAATTGGACAATTTTCATGAGACGAAATATATCGAACATCCATGAAAAAAAAAAAAAAAAAGAAAAAGAAAAGGAAATATTTTTCAGACAAGTGTTGCAGTTGTTGCTTTTAAGATGAAAGATTTCACAAGTGGCGGGAAAATCGCGCGAGATGTCGTTACGCTTGGCATGATCTTGAGCATGCTCGTTGCACGCGTAAACGACCAGTTACCAACTCCATAATTGTGCTACGCGAGTTTTTAATTAATCGAATGAATACAAGGAACGTATTAATTTCAAAGATAAATTCAACTTCGAGTGTTTAAAAGTTGAAGAATTAAAATATCGAACGAGCGATCGAAATGACAAGGAATTGTGAAAGTTGAATTGTGAATTGGTTAATCGATCAATTTTTCTGAGACGCCGTTAAGGGGAAAAATGGGGAAAATTATGAAAATATTTTTTTTTGATATAATGAGAAATTTAATACACGATTTCTAATTACTGAAAAATTAATTTTAAATTTAGTTCATGGCTATTAACTTTCTGGCACTCTTCAAAAATAGTCAATAAATTAATAGCATTTAATTACTGGTAATGTGTTTCTTTTAAAAAAATGATATATATATATTTTTTCTCATTGATAAGTAGATGAAGAAATAGACAAATAATTAAATATATTCCATGTTACATTTGATTTAATCTATTTAATGAATATAATATTTCTTCTTTTTTATACAATTTTTGGATATATATTTTTTGGATATTCATGTATTTTCAAAGCTAAGTAATGCCATAAATGCAGAATAAAAAATTTCAAGAGCATATTAAGAAAAAAAGAAATTGTAATTTATCACGTTAATTGAGAAGAATTTCAAAGAGAATACCAAGAAAATATTAAGGATGGAGTTCAGTTTATCGTCGAACAAATTAGATCATAGTTGCTGAGGATATACGAAATCCAATTCCACGTGTCACGTGATGCGTGCCAACCATAGTTTGCATTGGAAGCGTTTTCTGCACGAAATCTTTTCCTGTTCTTGCATTAATTGCCGCTGATTACTGTAATCTCCGCTCGAGATCGACAATTTTTATAACTACCGAAATTAACGGCAAACCTATAGAAACCTTCACTTATACAATTCATTTAGGCGATTATAACGATATTAAAATTACATTATCGTAATATCCAATGAGGAATCTACGCTTTTTATAAAAACACGCCGCTAATATCCCTCTAACTTTCTAAACGATCGAAATTTCTCCTCATCGTAATAATAATTATAATATTATATATTAACTGCTGTCACATTCAATGCAATTGGTTTTTATCGAATTCCCGATTAATCCATCCACTTGAATATCTGCCATGCAAGTTATCATTTGTTGTTGATTAAATTTATTTAATTGGAAAATTCTAAATTTAATGAAAATTTGTACATACGTAGGAGGAATAAATTCATTCTACAATTTTTCAAACACAATTTCGTCTAAGGATAATTTTTACAATAAGATAGAACATTAAATTCTGAACATTCTATATATATATAAAAAAGGGGGAGGGGGGGGGATACATTAAAACTTCAAGATTTAATTTCTCGAAATTATTAACATTTTGCTAATAAAATGTTAAATAAATCTTATTATTATCTCTAATTTCAATAACATAAATTGTTGAACTCGTGTAAGTTTTATGAAGATTTTTGTGGCTATATCACACGAGTCTTTATTTTAAAGATTAATTAGAACATTTTTACACGATGGAAGATTCGAAATAGATACGATTTGGACTTTGATTCGAGGAAACGATCACGAATTTCGTCGAACGAAACGCGAAATCCCGTGGCCTTGTCGATGAGGTCGCAGAGAACGAGATTATTAACGAGCGAATTACTAATAACGGGATTGAAAATTTTACAAGCGGAACTGGCGTCGCTCCAGGGCGAAATTAAAACGAGCAAATCATTACGCGAGGCCATTTTGTTCGCTCGTCGATCGATGACGGCTGGACCGATTGTTTTTTGCGCAACGAATTAAGAAGAGAAAGAAGAATGCCCTCGAATTTATTGCCTAGAGAAGAAGAAATTTGTATGTAATTTTGCGTGAAAAAATATTTGTCCTGTAATTATGGAAAGTATAAAAAAAAACTGGAATGGTAGAAAATTGAATCTGAAACGTGTGAAAGAAGAAACGCGCGTTCTCAATTGGATACAAATTACTTCTTTTTTTTTTTTTTTTTTTTTTTTTGCGACAAGAGTGAAATTTAAATATTTAAGGAAATTTTTTTACAAAGTAGAAAACAAATTCTTCCATTATCGAAGAAGTTATCTGCAAAAGAAACGAAATACATATTTTAGGATAAATTAAAACAATCTTGCGAGAACCTAAATTCATCCTAAACTTTCCAATTCTAAATAAACTAACTTTAAACAAACTCGAATTGGAATATTTATAAATTATAGACCATATTTCATTCTATATCTTTACCCAAAGAAAGAATAATACATTCATATCTCTGGCATACAGAAGATGATTTATTTTAACTCTCTAATTAATTCCTTTACACTTATTTTATTATGAAATATATATATATTCAAACACGAAGAAATTTCTATTGATAAACGGATGAATTCCTTTAAGAGATTCACATTACCTTACACGATAAATCATCGATGTCGATTCATCATATTATCGGCATTAGCAATTAAAACAAATCGCCAGATTCCATTAATTTCACGTCGCTTTAATAATCCCGCGTTAATCGTAGCCGGTTGCTCGACCGAGGATGGACAGGCTGTGGTCCCGTTGAAATATAGATGCGGTCAGGAAACGACGAAATATCGAGAATAAGCGAAAGGGCCCGGCAGGTTTTGCCCAAAGTACACGAAGCACCGTTAAAATATGTAAAACGGCACGGTACACGCCGGCTTCCGCACCGCCCTTTCGCGTCCTCTTTTTTCCTCACTCCCGCTTATTCTGGACCTTCGATCATCTCTCCTCCACCACCTTCGCAGGGTTCAATGAACGGCTACGGCCCGCAGGTGAATTCTGCGAACGGCCAGACAACCGTGAATTTCGTCTCGTTCGATTTGCCAAACTCGAAACCGTGGTTGCGGTTAGTTAGCGTTTCCCGCGACCGACGTCCCCCACTCATTTTCCATCGTTGCATCGACTGGTTTACCGACGAAATTAAAGGATCGAATTATAATACGATAATTGAACTATTCCTTTTTCTTTTGTTCCCGGATAGGGAATTGAGAATTCGGTTTTTCGCCCCGATCGATTAATTTTATTTCGTGTTTCAGAATGATTTTATTTGTTTGATGTAATGATTGTACTTGATTCGAGGAAATTCGATGAATTATTTATTTTATATGCTCTTTTCGATAATTTTAAACTGTAATATTGTTTTAAAAGAATTAGAAAAATTAATTGTTGTAAATTATTGAATCAAAATCGAATTATTGTAATAAAACTTAAACAGTTTAGTATGATATTAGTAAAATAAATTCATCATAATCTCCTAATCTAGTGTTAAAATCTTTGAAAATCATGCAAAATGATAAAGATTAATATTAGAACAAATTTTTCAATCGAAGAAAGAAATAATTAATTAAATATTTAAATGATTAATAATTAAGAAACAATTACTCGAAAAATGCATAAGTATTATTATTTTTTCTAGGTTTGAAATAATATTAATCAATACTTTGTCATTTTAACTAAAATTTTTCTTTAAAATATAAAATCAATTAAAATAGATGAATTGTTCAGAAGAATTATAGAACAAATATTCTTCTTCTTCACTCCATGTTCATTATCTATCATATTTTATCATATCTCAATTCGATCCTTCTATGCAACATTCACAATAATCCAAAATATCATTCTCACAGAATTAATGACTATTATCGTAAAATAAGAAAATAGAATAAGAGCAGACATTTCAATTCATCAATTTTAATTTTAATAATACTATAATATAATGATAAGTTAAAAGAAGATTTTTGGAAATTCCCTGTTAAAATTGTACACCATTGTATCATTCACACTGAATTCAAAATACGAGAAGTTTCTTTTCATTAGGCGACAAATGCTGCAGTACAATTTACAAGAACTTGTACATTCATCACGTTGACGATATTCTAGACAACAGTTTAATCACTTTTAATTACTCGTCACCTCCATCAAACGCATGTAATTAGAGGTAGTCTGACGACCGATTTCAAGCTTAATAACAAACTGCACGTGGCAAGAAATCACACGTTTTATCGTCCATTTAATTACCGTTTTGTTTGAGAAAAAAAGAATTTTTTTTAAAAACGCGTTGTGATTTAAAAATGAATTAACATTCTTTACGCGTGAACTATCGTTACTGTAATAAAGAATTGACAAAGAAAATATTCGTGTGATACGTCGATATTTTTAAGAAAATTTAATATTTTTCAATCACTTATTGTTTGGAAATAAAAGTTTCTGAATGTATTTTTTCTAATAAGTGCAAATTTAAAAAATCAAAATCTTGTCAAATCTTATTACATATTAATGTGTTTCTTCTTAATATTCTCCAACATATAATTTGGATTCGAGGGGGAAAAAAATTGATCGAAATAAATCATTTTCTGAAAAGTTACTGGTACTAATGATAATTTGATAATGAAATTAAAAGATTTGTAAATGATCGAATTTCATTCTTTAAATTTGCGATTACTAGAAATCAAAATACATTTCCAACGGTAAATATATAATATTAAATAATAAAAAAAATCCATTTTCAAACCACAATTTGAATAAAATTTGAAAGCTTTTTTTTAAATAAATACAGGGGGAAAATGATAAATCTCCATAACCTATTCTTAATATAAAATTATGAAGATTCAAGATGGCTTCGATTCGAGGAAAAATGTAATAACAAACTGGTTGATTCAAACATTTAATACAAAATAGGTTTAAATTTCACGATGCAGACGATGCAACAACAGATTAAAATATGAGGACAATCACGATTACACTTCTTTAGGATCAGTTACACTTGTACAAATACATAGAAGGCAATACAATGTGCTACAGTACTACAGGCAACGTAGTCACGCTGTCGGCTGAAATAACAAGGGGTCGCGATAAAATTTCCATTGCAACTTTTTATCAACAGATCAGAATGGAATATATTGAGAAATAGACCTATTTTTCAACAAATCTTTGCTCATTAAAAAATAACAAGGAAAGGCGGCTATTGTGCATGTCGCCTTTCAAAAGAAACTAGAATATGTTTAACCGAATTTCGTTTAATGAATTACGAGATCACGACGTTCGTTTGTGAAACATTTCGTTATTTTAATTAACTGTCTTTGTGTTGTAAGAATACCGATGTACAATATAAATATACATTGCAATAAGGAAGATTCTCAGTTTCAAATGTTTTATAATTGAATAACGTGAAATGAGAATGAAAGATCACAAAGTGAATGATTTACCGATAATGATAAAATAATTCTTACGAAAATCTACGAGAATCAATAATTGGAAGGTATGAAGTTGAAATATCGATTATATCTAGATGTATTTAAATAATCGAAATATTCTCAATTAGAGCGAATTTAATAAAGATTAATAATCAATATCAATTAAATATATATATATTGCTTTGGTTTATTTTCAATTTAAATTCAGAATAATTTATTTTTAATGTTTACTATTAATTTGCGAATGATTTACTGTAGATAGGTTAGATTTTTATTATAAATTATGTGAAATTATAAATATATAATTTCAAAATTCAGATATATTGATTATAAATTGAAATACTAACTAATTGGAACTACTATTAATTGCCTTAAATTTTATATCTGATTAAATTTAAAACATATAAATTGTAAAATTTAAAAGGCAATAAAACTTTCTTTATTTTCTAATAATTGATTTATAAATTTAATTTTTTTAAGTCATGAAATTCACTTGATATGTTTTAAAATAAATACTATTTCAAAATATCTGATCTGTAGTTCTGCAATAAATCAAATGACAAAATATATCTACCATAAATCAGATATGAAAAATGACTACACAAACTTTCATATTTCATTTTCATTTAATAGAAAGCAAAACTATTCTTCCATTTACCGAGCGTTCCTTAATCTTTCTAACGCAACATTTACAGAAAAATCACATCAAATCGAGCATTACAAATTTGAAAAATTATTTCATTCAAGATTAATCTTCTCCAGGCTTACAATTTATCACGCGAAAAATTATATCAAACATGGACCAAACAATCAATACTCCAAATACCCCCATTGCATGCATATCATCCAAAATAATTAATATTTCAATATCCACGAAATCCCTCTCGATCTCGTTGAAATCACGCGCTTCAACAGGCGGCGTCCTAACAACCGATCATTTATTACATTTTCTCCTCGTCGAATTTCAACCACTCCCCCTGTCTTTTCCTCGAAATTGACAAAATAAGATATCTCTTTCGTCCCTCATCGATCGCCTAGCGCCATCTCTTTCTCCTCGCGCCAGAAAAAGGCGACACGGTTTTCGTCGAAGACCGCCATTTTCACGGAGATTTTAGCGGGAAATCTCGCCGCGTGCCGTACGATTCAATTTTCCTGGGTAATATTATGATTTAACCGGGGGGCCGACCGACCGCCTCCAGCGTCGAGGACGCTTTTCACCCGTTTTCACGACCAGTTCCTAACGACGAAGACGACGAAGAGCGACGGTTCGCGGATAATTACGAGCAGAAAACCGCAAAAATACTGT
This sequence comes from Apis florea, assembly GCF_048593485.1. NCBI lineage: Eukaryota > Metazoa > Arthropoda > Insecta > Hymenoptera > Apidae > Apis > Apis florea. The sequence goes on along the minus strand of NW_028256823.1, from coordinate 228,468 downwards.
CCCTCTCGTGGAAATGTTTCGAGCATGTTAATTGCTCGATGAAATTGGTAATTTCGGCGAGGTCGGCTAAGCGTAATCGCTTTTCCAATTACGTTACGAATAGGGTATTCTTGAATAGTCGACCTTCGGCGACTTTCTTGCGGTTGTGTAGTAAGAATCGAGAAAAATGAAGGCTTTGTTCGCTTGTAATTATTCCTTTGTAATGATAAAAAGAAAAAAGGATAAATTGGATTTTTGGATCTTCATGTGATTGGAGGATTTGGTGTTCTTTTTTCTTTTTTTTTTTTTCTCGTTTTGAAGAAAAATAATGGAATTGATATCGAGTGGTTAAAAAATGTTCTAATAATGAAAAAAATAATTTAAAAATATTTATTCTTGAATAGAATTTAATTAATTCAGGCAGCATTAAATTGCGTTTAGTTTGCCTAGAATCTACATTCTATTAAAATTCCTAAAGAATTTCAGACAATTGTTTCAAGAAGATAAAGAGGCTTCTAAATTAAATTAATTTAAATTATTTTCTTTTTAAATTTAATAATTACTATTAATTTAATTTTGTATGATGTATAATCTCGTATTATTATAATCTATTCTATTTTAGAGATGAAATATTAAATATAATAAAACAAATAATTTTGATTACCCTTAAAGAGAATTTAATAAAAAAATAAATTAAATAGATTAAGAAAGAATTCTATTTTGAACCAAGAATAAGTTATATCTTCTTGAATGACGTATCTTGACGTTTCATTAGTATTGCAGTTAGCTTTACTTGAACCGAATGATTTATTGATAATGACACATTCATTCACCCTATAATGAATCTAATTATATTTATTGGAGAAATGTCGCATACGGGATATAGTTTATACTTGGAAGCTTTGATTTGGATAATTGTGCGATATCAAGCGTAGTAATTAGCTCAAATCTCTAATTAATTAGAGGAAATACTTGCTTGAATATCTTGAACAGATCTCTCATATATATATATACACAGTTTGTCTAATTTTGCACATTTTGCACGTGAATTTTAATAAGTAGAATCATAAATACGTATTATTTAAATTTGTTTAAAGAACAAAGTAGCAATTAATTTTTTAAAAAACTGAATTCATGAATACATAAATTCAATTTTTCGAAACATTATGCATTATACATTACATTAAATTTAATTAAAATTGAATAATATATATCCAAAAATTGTTAACATTGAACGATACAATATTCCAAAAGTGTGAACAAAAATATTCAAACTGTGAATATAATAAGAAAACTAATTAATCTAGATCTAACGATCGTTAACATCGACTAGATTTATCATATCAATTCCAAAATATTTACTATATTATGTAACATTATGCTCACGAATACATCCTGTGTTCTTATCCTCCAACAAGAAGATAAAAAATACACGTATCGACGGAAACTTTATTAACCACGAAATACGAAAAATATTCTCTCGTAAACGATCATTACTTTCACGCAATTAAACGTTGCGAATTTGCATCCAGGCTGCGAGATGAAAAAAGATTCCGTGGTCAGCGGATTTTTATTGGACATTGCGCGGTTAACCATCACCTGTCACGGTGATTAATAGCTCGGTGCTCTCTAGCGAATCCCTAGGCCGATTTTTGTCGTTGTTACACTGTTCTGCACTTTATACACCGGTCATTACTTCGTGCGACGTTTTCATAGGGAAAAAAAAAAAGAAAAAAAAAAAAATTATCTCGAATCACATTAAATCTTTCTTCGAGAGGCACTCAGGGGAACTCTTTCTTTTTCTTCTTCTTTTTTTCTCCCTCCCCGAAAATTGATTTATGCATCCTTCGTGGAAGCGATAATTAACGCGGGAAAATTTAAAGAAACGCGTAATTCGATCATTTAACAAGAGAGGATGAAATGTTTCTATTAATAATCGCACTTGCGATAACTAAAATTCATTTGTAAATGCCGTGCACACAACACGTTTGCAATATTACGTATTGTTTTTCGGCAAATATTCAACACGCTGAAATGAGTAATGCTTATCCGTTGTTATTTAATACTGTAACCTTTAATTAGCTCGTTTCAAGCGAGGGGAAAATGGCTTCCAGAAATACGATGATAATGCAGTTAATGTTACAGTTATGTTTCTAATTTATAATGGATTCGCTGCTAGATATTACCCCGTTCCCTTTAGAATTATTAATACCTAGTATTATCTAATTCTACGTATCTGTTGTGATATAAAGTCGATGTTCGACAATTTGAAATCGCGTATATAAATTAAACGAAACGTGGATAATTTTTTACGTAACTAAAATTTACTAGAAGTCTATTAAATTATTATTATTTTTTTAATAATCGATAGAAAAAATGATTTCTATTATTTATCCAAGACTTTTTCATATTCGTAGAAAGAAATCTTTGAAACAACCTTATCAAAAATGAATAACACATCGTAATAAAATATTTTATCGTGCAATTTATACGCATGAATAGTTATCTGATCTTCTCCAATTTCCAAACAAATTGAATTAATATCGTAAACCTCTTAACGATACATTTAATCTTTCGCATTCGATTATTATTATATCGATGATTCACACCAATTATATCGAAATTCAAACCAATGTAAGCTGATTCAACGATATATTCGTTACGTGACTAACGATTCTTTATCGATCATCGAAACCGAGAAGTGGAGCAAGATTTGACCCAACGATGTTGGTTAGAGGTCGATGGAATCGTCGTGAATTGGATGATCCGTTCAAGTAGATCGTGGGAGCTCGTGGTTAGATTCGAATCAAGCATCCAATATACTCACCTATGATGGTGTGCACCCTCACGGACAGCTGTGTCCTGAGAACGATCGAGTTCTTTCGGCTGTAACAGAGGAAAAGAGAGAACGATATCAATGATTGAGTCGCGCGAAATTGGCGGGAAACTGTCGTAGTATAAACGTTCGAAGTATTTATTACACAAGCATTGTTTAAATTTAAATTTAGAAACTAGTTTTAAAAAGCTTAAACAAGGAACAATTAAAAAAAATCTAATAATTTTCAATCACTTTTCCATAAACAAAATCTGTTAATTTTTATTTCCTTCACATTAAAATTGTACTACAATCTATAACCAGAACAATTCCAATACCAATAACTAACCTAAATATTACTCGACACACAGTAAAGCTATTATATACTCAATGATATCATATAAACAGATAACATTTTCGTACAAGAATTATCGTTACCAAAACCTTCCACGCATCGTAATCCAAAATCGAAACTACCGCTCTCTATCCATAATCTCGTCGATATAACGCCCCGCCAAAAACTAGGTTAAGCATCCGCGTTAGGGATCCCGCGTTAGAAAAGGAAAAAAAAAAGAGAGAGAAATAATTCGCACGTGTAATTATATCTTACTATGGACCCATGGATCCCAATTAATCGTGGCCACGAATTAATCGAGCCACCACAGCTAATTACTTAATTGGGCCTGCGTGAACGCTTGCGCAACGGCCGCGCGTCGAATTAGGTTAGAGTGGCTCTAGAGTTCAGAATCTGCCTCGTGCACCTTGGCTAGCGAACTTTAAGGCCCTGCGAACCTTCCCACGCCACTCGTCCCTGAGAAACTACGGCGACCGAGTGTACAATGGGTTTCAGAGGTGAAGAAGAAGGTGGAGAAGAAAGAGGGAGAAGAGTGGGCGCGGGAGGACGTGTGGACGTTGCTGCAGACAGAGAGAGAGAGAGAGAGAAGAGGACACGGAATGGCGGCGTCAAATACATCCGGGGCAAGGAAAAAAGAGAAAAAGGGGAAAAAGTCGGCTACGTACGCGCGCGTTAATAATGTTTCCGCTCGTTAAACGAGCGAGACGGAGCGCGATTACGCGTTTTGCTTTTCCCACAAGCTAAACACGTAGACGAGACACGGAGCGATCTGGTCGTGTGCAAATACCGATGTTCGCTGTGTTCGTGGAACGGTTGCTTGCTTGCGGTTGTGCGCAGAGATCGATCCGCGATTAAGCGCAATTGTGCGGATTGCCTTCATGAAAATTTCAAGCGGCGATGAGAAATCGCTTTTTCTAACGTTGCACCGTATAAACCGTACGCGGACGGGACCCTCGAGATTCTGGGAAGAGGGTTGAGAGCGTTTGGATAGAGTGAAAAGTAATGGTGTGGAGGTAAGGCGTAGGAGTAGGAATTGAAGTGTGGCTACATCGAAGGAAATTCGAGAAAGTTTTGTTTCTTCTCCGTTTCTCTTAATTAACGTATGGGATATTTGCTACTTATTGCGGATGTAGGACATCTCGAATGGTGAATATGGAAAATGAACAGTGAAATTTGTAATATAAAAAAGTGTATCGAGGAAAATATCAGAGAGGGATACACGCGTATACAAGTCAATGAGTTGTTGCTTTTTAAATATAATATTTGTTATAACGCTAAAGTTTGTTGAAAAGAAGTAATCAAATATATTTTTTTAAAACTTGTTAGAAAAGTTGTTAAATATCAGTTTTAAAATTCTTCTTCAAGGATTCAAATAGAGGTGATTATTTCAATTAAATCCAAGATATTGAGGTTTCTGAAGCTCCTCAATTTTCGAAATAGTTTATGAATCTCGAGTATCATGATACTCTGGCCTTGGATTCTTGAGAAATAGCTCGTCTACGTATTATTCAACAGCTGATTCTAGAAACTTGTATTAAAAATCTTTGAATCTCCAAAATTTGAAAACTTGGTGAATTTTAATATCTATAAAACTTTGAATTATACTGTGATTTTGACTGAAATTTTTAATAGTAAGTAATAGCCATTCTTTTGCACCACCCTTAAAATATTCACTTTCACAAAGTTATTATAAAATATTCCCAGAGTCTGGGCATATCCTAAATACCATTCATATTGATAGAATTTCCATACATGCTAAATACCTCTCGTTCCTTTGATACCTCCAGTCACTGTGAATATCTCCTGTAATACCTATAGAATTTCCAAATTTCAAATTCCAATATTCCTACATCTTGGAAACACTCGCATCTACTGCAATAAGATTTTTGGCATATCTACGATTCGAATCCGTTAAATAAATTTCAAGCCATCAATTAAATTAATCTTACATCGATAAAAAGATAATACTAATTCATTCATAACAATATTACTGGATATCGAATCAATTCATCGTTACCAAGAAGATTCAAAAATTTATATCGAGTATAATCTATTACTTCATTTCCTAAATAATATTAAAATTTCATCAAAATTTCAAAACACTTCCTCTCCGTTCATCGCTTCACTTCTCGATCGAGCATTAAATAATATTGAATTACGAAGTTAACAGGATCGCAGCACATTACAGAATCGGCTGGATCGTGAAAAATCTCGCCAACTTTCAAGCAACCATCCCCGCCGGATCATATCCGCGTCGAGGAGCAAAACTTTCCATCCCTGGCTCCATGGTTCCTCTTCATATCGTAAACAAACGTATTTCCCTGTGAATCGAGGGAGAAAAGAAGCCGTGGAACGACTCTCCTCCACGATTCTCTTAAGAATCGCACGAGGGGGCGGCGGTGGTGGCCGAATAAATTAAAAACTTTCCGGCACGGGGCCAAGTTCAATGTCGAAGTCGTTTGACCCCTCCTACTACGTCATTCTTCGACATGGTCGTCTATGTTTTCCACGTGAATATAAGTTTCGTTCCTTTCCTCGCATTGTATTCAATCTTTGCTCGCGTAATTGCCCGTGTATTGTTCCACGGTAATTGGCCGACAAGAGACGGACGAGTCTCGTATGTGCACTCGTGGAAAGTAGAATCTCAATCTCGCGAGAATAGGAGAATGGAAGTTTCGAAAGTTATTCGAAAGACACGTAGGGGGATGGAATTGGATTGAATTTAGCGGTGGTTTCGCGGAATATAAACGGAGTAAGATTTCTCTCTCCCAAGATTTGGAAATACTTTTTTTGATTACAGTTTTATCTTGCGTATTATCGTTGAAACAATTGATAAAAATGAGATGAATTATTACGGTAATATAGTGTTATCAATTTGATTTCTTTTTTTATTTCTTTCTTGAGAAAACAAATCTTGGAATCTAAGTTTATAAATATATTTTTTTATAATATTACCTGATTTGTGAAAAAGTATATTTTTGATATATATATATTTGAAATTTAAAAATTTTTAAATGTAAATGTAATTTTTTTAGACATATCTGCTTTTTATTATTATATATATTATTATATACGTATAATTTATTATAATATGGAGGGATTAAACAAATAAAATTCTGAGTATCATAAATTTTTGTTTCAAAACAAATATTCATCCTTTTTGAATAAAACGCTGCCTTTTCGTAATTATACTAGGAAACGAATGTGCAAATATAAATGCTGATCTTTCAATGATTTCAGACTCAGCTCAATAGCTTTTTGGAGAGGCAAGCGATTCAAGATCTTATACAAATAACACACGGAACAAGACATCTCGGTTCTTGTTTGTTCAAATATTGTCTTGTTCTTTTGTCTTTTTGTATTGAGGCAATCGATTATTTTTAAAAAAATTTTTATCTTTTTCGATAAATTTTTGTTGTGAATCAAGTATTGATCATTAGTCCGGAAAAACAATTAATTTATTAATTTTTTTTTTTCGTGAATAACATTGTTTTCCAAACAAAGATCCTTAAATACTCTCTGAATAAAGATGTTCCCAATTTACAAACAATCTCACTAACTGCTTCATTTTCCTCGAAACTCTATCAAATATCCTTTCTAAAGGAACGTATCTCGAGAATTTCCTTGCTAAAACTTCACCACGTCCGTCTTCGTTCACGTTAGTCTTTGAAGTTTGAGCATAATCGAAGAGCCTAAGTGCGATCACGATCTGAATTTCATTTAAATTCAAACTGTTCAAGTTTCACTTGAAAATAATGGCAATCTGTCAAATCTGACAACTAGATTGGATCCTCGCTATAATTATTATCCGATCAATAATAACGATTATTAACGACACGAATCTTCTCTTCCTTAACCGTTTCCAAATCCAATATCCAGAAATCAAATTAATTAATCTATCAAATCAAACTATACATAACATTTATCCCAAAGAATTCATTTATTTTTCAAAAACCAAATGATTGACAATAAAAAAAAAATAATTTAGAATCGTAAACTAGAAATACGAGTTTCATTTTACAATATATCGAAAACAGTATCTTCGCTTAACACAAACAGAATTAACATCTTACATTAACCCTAACAAAAGAGAACTTCCCACAGGCATAAAAATCCATATACTAATTGCTCCATTTCTCGCTCCACTCGCCCCGCGTCTTAAACCCAAACGATCCTCGCCCTCCGCACGCAACTCGTTCTCAAATTTCTTCTCTCATCGCGACTATCTCCACTCTTGGAACCCCCTCCCTATCCGGAAAAACAAGCCGATCGTATCGCGGCTCCTCGAGATCGACTCGAGACTCCATGTAAATGCGATCTCACCCTCTCTCGGTGCAGCGGCGGAGTGCACCCGCGGGAGAATGAAAAGCGGCCGTGGGGAAACGTCCCCCTGCAAATGGAATGCAAAATCCCCAACTGTGTGTGTGTGTGTATCCGTCGACGCTCCGCGTGGGAACTTCGACGTTCGTAAGCATTCGACGACGAAAGTCCGGACGACGAAAGGATTTCCAATCTCCTTTAATGGCGCATTAATCGCGACTCCGACCGAGGGGATGGAACAACCGGACGAGAAAGGGTGGAGGGAAGGACTTGGCACTTGGGGAGGGGGAGAAAAGAGAACGAGAGGGGGGAGATTCGACGCGATAACCCGGGCTCGAAGCGGTTTTCAATTGACGACGGGGCGACCGATAGTCTGCGAAGTTTCCACCGAGTACCGATTATCGATACTCTTGCATCGAGCGGCGGGGCTTTGCAATCTCTCTCTCTCTCTCGAGCGTTATGAAGTGGCGTTAAATAGACGTGCTTCTGCCGCGTCCTTTTAGCGAGTCGCGAATCGCTTCAAATTGGATGGATGAGAGGAGGAGGAGGAGGAGTATTGGCCGATTTCGCCCCGATGATCTTGGATCGGCAGAAGTGGCGTGTATTTTTAAGTGGGGGGGTTGGATTCTCTAATTGTGCGAATCTTGTAAAATCTGGAAGAATGGAAATAGCTATGGGAGGTGTTGGCGTGTATTAAGAGCCCAAAGAAGATTATGCGCTATATTTCTGTTTGTGATAATAAGATGGAAATAATTGTTCCTTCTTATAAATGTGTATTGTATGAATTCTGTATGAATTTGTTTGATGGATTTTTTTTTAGAATAGAAAGATTAAATTTCATTATTCTACATATTTAAGAGTAAGAGGAATATGATTGATGCAAATTAATGAAATAAATAAATTCTTTTCTTCCAACTCTGATACATTTAGAAACAGTAGTGCCTTGTTATTTTTCATTAATACATGAGAAATCATGTCTGTTTCATAAATAGAATGTATAATTCATTGCAATGTACAGGAAACCGTTACTCTGGAGTGTGTGCAAGAAAGAAATTAATAATAAAGGTATAAGTATACATAGGTAACTGGAAATCTTTCTTCAATTATATTCTCTTTTTTAAAATCACATTTATACGTTAATAATAGATAATTGTTTCCAAGAGATATTCTATTTTAAAATTTCTAAATTTCTAAATTTTTCAATTTCTCCACCTTTTCTTCGTTTAATCGTTATACGATATATTATCAATCGTATTCATGAATAGTTTCTGTTATCATTTCTCTTCGAATCACGATCGAATTTGCTGTTTTACCATTTCTCCTCGTGACAATAAATCATACGTGAATTGATCGAATCGCTATTTTAATAATTTATTAGTCTGTGCACCGTATTTTATACATATTTATGCTTCCGTCATATCCATATTATATCCATAATTATTTATCTCAAACGAGAAAAAACTAGGAATGGATATTTTTGTCAGTGACGATCACGATATTTCTAACATATAGTTCGCTTGCCAATGTATTTATAACTAACATACTTAGAGGAAAATTTTTTAGATTATCCGGAATTTAAGCTCTAGATTTTCTAGAAAACTTTTAAATTAAAATTCCAGAGCTCAAACGATTCGTTCCACTAGAATAAATTTGAATTTCAACCATGAATCAATAGTCAAATATTACATACGCTGATTCGCGAAAATTATTATAAACATTTCTCTATTTTTTAATGACATGTTAATGAATTATGTGATATTTTTTTATTTTTAATAGCAGCAAAACTTTAAATTAAAAAAATATTCAGAATTCAATCCTTCGTTATTGTGCATTCAAAACGTGCTGAAAATAAGCTGAAACTTTGAGGAGGGGTTGATTTCGATATCCTTAAACAAATTTCGATTTTAAAATCGCTCCACGTACAACTTCTTATCAAATAAATCATCCTTGAATTTATCAACACATTGCAGAATCGATCGAAACGGTTCAACGTCCCTGTTTCGAAGTTCGAAGGAGAGAGAGAGAGAGAGAAGAAAAAGCAACCGGAAGTCGAGTTCCAAGCAGGCCATCCAGCTATCAGACACACGATGCGTTCAAAGAGTTGAAGATAATTTTGTCGGTCATTAAAAATGCCAAGCTGTCAAGTGAATGCAAACTGTATGAAATGCGCGGAATTGCTTCCAGAACAGCCAGAACTTTCGAGGATCAGAAGCTAATTGGCCTACCGGAAACTATAATGTAACTACTTGATACTTATCGAACGGAGAGAAATTTCCAATGAAACGCCCCCTATATTCTAACATTTATTCCCGAAAGTTTCAAGCCCTCTTACAGTTTCGAAACGATCGATTTTCAAAAATTCTTAGAACAATGAAAATTTCCAAGTAGTGGCACGGTAAAAGAAAAAAAGTTTTAAACGAATTATAACGAATATAACTTAATATAAATTCAATACAGTATTTTAATAATATAATCTTTTTTTTTTTTTTAAACTTCAATCACTTATTATCGTTCTTCTCTTTCAACTTACGCAATCAAGTAAAAATATTAATTTGCAGAAGTAAATTTAATTACGTTTAATAATTAACGATTAAATATGAAAACGAACTGATTTCTCGTGGCACAGATATTAAATGAGATTAACATAAAAATATTGAATATACAAGGTAACGAAATTTAATCTCACTTATTTAATATACAGTAGAACTAATTATCCGAATTGATTAAGAGAGAAATGTTTTCAGATAATCGGTTACTCGCGAAATAATTAAACGATTTTCAAATATAAATATTTATCAAGTGAAAAAATATATATTTCATAATTCATTGTAACAGATAATTAATCATTTTCAGAGATGCTAGTTTAAATTGCACGAATTCATCCCTTATTTCAAATTTCGATCGAAGTTCAAGTATCTTCGAATTAAGCTTGAATCTGAGTATTTAGGTTAAACTCGAGTTAAGTGCAAGTTGAGCTAAATTTAAGCGAAGCCTGACTCACATTTGAGGCATGTCGCAGTCATATTCTTGAATCAACTCGAATTTCCGACAATCGTACACGTAAATCATACACGAGATAAATGACGAACATTTTAAGAAACACTGATTCAACCGTGAATTTTGCCCAAAAGTCGAATTTAAATTTGACTCGGGTGTCAAATTTAATTCACTGGTAAAGTATCCAACCAACTTTCGTGAAAATTCGAGGAGGATCTCTTGATCCTTGGCCAACTCTCTAACCCTTTGCTGCAACACGAAGATGCCAATTGGCCATTGCCATCATTCTGGCTACATCACAGAAATGTTACATGTGAATTAGAGAGAAGGATAAGAAACTCAGAAACTCGTTTCTAATCTGGCAGTTTCGAATATCATGGTCGCAATTATGCGAGCAAGGACATCGATTTTGCTTGTATTAAGTTTGGCTTAGTTTGTGTTAAGTTAAATGATGAAGATTTTTCAAGAAACGTTTACTAGAATTGAATGGATTTGTACAATAAAATATTATATTTTATTGATAAATAGATCGTTGATGATATTGTTAAAGAAATAGAATAAGACAAGGTTAAGAAGGAATGATTAATTTAAAATAATACGTGAAAAATAAAATCTCTCTTAAAAAAAGAAAATTTTTCAATTTGTAAGTAAAAGTAATATTAATGAATAAACATATGCACGAATAAGAGACTCTAAATATTTCAGGAATCAAATAACATGATTTATCTAAAAATTGCTAAAATGATTTCGAATAATCTTTTCTTTTGCAAAAATTTTAATTCATAACTTCGTTAACGAAAAATATTGACAACTATGCTATAAAATAATTTAATAGAACTTAACTATTTAATGGAGTAATAATTTATCTCAAACATGACTATATACATATCAAAGGAATTACAAAATCTACAGCACAGTTTTCTCAGTAAACGTAATTACAAAAGTAACGAACTCGACTATGTTTCAAGATAAGTCGTGTCATTTTCATCTCAAAGCCAAAAGCCTCTAGTTATTTCAACCGTAAGCTTAACAAGAAACCTCGAGAACATCAAAGTAGAGTAAACCAACGGTTCATAAATTCTGAGATAAGTTATGAACCCTGAATATTATCTCGTATCACCTCCATGATTTCCACTTCAATTGCGAAACAATCTGTATTCGGGTGGCTCTCATTCTCAAACTCGATTTCTTGGGAGTCGAATTATGTAAGAAACACGGGTGAAACAACAAAGCACCGAAATAAAGCGTTTTAAGATATTTGCCAAGAATTGAGTCACTAGGCAACAACAAAGGCGAAAACAAAATTCCTTTCGAAAATCAACAAGTGCAGTATCATGGGCGTTTCTCGATCTATCCTTTATATTTGTTTATATTTATTTGTATTTGTTCGCTTATAAAAAAATTGACGTAAAAGAAATATTTGAAGAATAATCATTATAATAATCTTAATAATCTTTATAAATATTGTAACGTATCCAATTTTGATTTTGATTTTATACAATACATTCGATTAAATTTAATGGTTTAAAAAGGGATATTTAATAAAAGATGTAAAGCAAAAACTGGAAAATTTATTTATGAATGTAGAATCGTTTCAATTATTCTTTCAGAAGAATAACAGGTATATCTGGGTTAAAGTAACAGTATGCGGGTATCATTAAAATGCATGAATCAATGACGAATTAATTATTAAAGATAATATTTATTACTTCCTCATTGAACCAGTAAATTGTAAAAATAAATTATTCATTGAGTATATTTATCAGTAACGTTTGAAATTGAAATTAATCTATTAAATGTGATTACGTTAAAAAATTCATCCCATTTCGAAGATTTAAATTTTGAATACGGTTAAAGTGAAATTCCACTAAATAAAAATAAATTTCATAATTTGCCTAATATAAACGAGACTTTGTAACTATAATTTTACGATTAAATTATTATGCATTATGGAAAATAACGTGCATATGATTACTATAAATTAGTTTAATAATACAACTGGAAAGATCTATTATAAGATCTATAATTATTTAACTCGAGGCTCGAGGTCACATTTTTTCCTACGGTTTGCAAAATAATCTTTATTAAGTATTATTTGATATAATTGGTATAATCAATTCTTATTTTAAAGCACAAAGTTAAAGGATAATTAGCATGAATTGATTGATTTATATTTTTGCGTATAAAAAAATAAATATAATAACCAATGTACTTTTAACCAATTAATTATCATGAACTTAAGTAAATTTCTACGATAATAATATCAATGTGAATTATAAATATATTTCCAAAAAAAGTATATCTAAAAAAGAATGAAATAAATATAATATGTAATTCTTTTTTTTTTTTTTTTGTACAATCTAAGAGAAATGTTCATGCACCGAAACATCCAATACTAAAAGAATTAATAAATGCAACGATGTGAATTACAGGAAATAAATTTAACCTAAAAACAAAGCATCTAATAAAGCCTTTTCTACTTCGATTCATTTTGCATTTCTTCACAAAGAAGATTTATTTTAAAATTACTTTCAATAATTAATTAATTAATTATTACAAAATATCATCAATAAGAATTTATCAAACTAGATCCTCCTCGTTTCAAGAATTATATAAGAATAAAATTTAAAAAAAAATAAATACACCCCAAACTTCCACAAGAATAAGAGAAAAGATCCATTTGTCACGTATGAAAATATTCGTTCGACAAAATACAGAAAATTTAAGCGGGTAGCAACGACTTGGCCAGACTTTTGCTACCACACCGAACCGGTTGGCTCGAACCAAGGTCGTAGTCGTTGATTTACACACGGTTGGACGACGAATTAATTATCGCCGGGACGAACCGAGTCGATTCGGCTCCCCCAAATATCCGGAATTCGACGTGGCGAGCACAAGGGGACACGGTCGATTAACGCTCGCCAAATAAATAATCCTCGCCGATAAAACGAACGATTGCGCAAGAATCCACGGTCGACGCGCTCTCTCCCTCTTTTCAGGCCATAAATCACTTACGAATTAACCCCTCTAATTGGTACGGTGGTATTTAAATCGACGACGGTTGGTAACCACGGAGTGGAGAATGCGGACGCGTGTAAGCCGAGGACGCGTTTTTACGCGGTCGATTTAATTCCCCCGTTTATAATTAAGTCGACGCTTCCTCGTCACCAACAGCTGGATTCTGGGATAATTCTGGTGTGCATGGGATAATTAGAATTTTCAATTTAGAATGGGTGGAAATGAGTTCGTGAACTGTGAATATTCGCGAAGGATGGAGATTCAAGGTGACGTGGTTGTGCGATGATATAATGGTTGTAATCTGTATTAGTTGTAATCATTGCAATTAATAGAGAAATTATTTTAATTAATGATGAATATATCGTATGTGATTTTAATTCAAGTTCGAAGTTTAGAGGGAAAAATTTTTTCTTTGCATTTATAGGGAATCCATGGTGGAAAATGGAATAAGGTGATTGTGAGTTTCGTAATTTTTAACAATCAAGTACGATTGTCAGTATATTCTAGGGAAGAGAGAAGAGAGAAAAATGTTATACGATATATTCTGTATAATGATCGTGATTTATATTTGATTGTAATTGAAACGAAGTAATGTAATTTTGCAAATTTATAATTCCAATTAATAACTGTAATAAAATTTAAATAGTGGAGATTTGTACGTGGTGGTTTTAATTTGAAATGCGAAACTTTATTTATTCAATTTTATGTGAAATAGATATTGTAAAACAATGAAATAATTTCAGTGGGTGAAATAAATTGAATAATAATATGCTTCCGTTCCTATATTTATTTTTCAAACGTTATTCCATTTATTAAATTGCTCTGAGAATTCATATGAATATTAAACTTGATGGATGTGAACTAATTTCTGCAATTTATAAATTTAATAAAATCTGATTTGTTTCACGTTTCGTTCTGTACGACGTTAATAATTTATTTTATAATTACGATATATAATAATATTTATAAAGCCTAGAAGGAAATTTATTTTTTTTTTTTTTTTAAATGAAATAAACGCGTCGATATCTCTCAAAGAATTAAATTAACCAATATTTTTCTTCGAATATAAAATTTCAGACAATTTTAGAGAATTAATTTAAAACGCGAGCTCGATGACAATTTGCGTCAATTTAAGTTTTCGCCGATGAACGAGTCGCGATTGTGGCGTATAAAAGTGTTCGTAGTTCATTCAGGGGTAACAATCGCGACGGATTGGAATCAAATAATGGATAATAAAAAAAGAAGCAAGAAAGAGAGATGCCGGGATCGCCTTGCAATCGCGACGAAGAGAATCGAATGCTCGATGAAAATTCGACGATTTCGTGGATTTGCACAGACACCATTGTCTGTCGACTAGTTAGGCGTTATGAATCTTCGAAGATCTCGATATTATCGCAAGAACATCGATCTGGTTAAATTAACTATTTAATTCTCCTAATTAAACGCTAATTAAACACAATGCGAATTATTTAAATTCATCGTTCCACTTTTAATGGAATCAAATCAAAAAAAAAAAAGAAACTTTACTTCCAAAACATAAAGCCATCTAATTTAAACTTCGAAAACTCCGAACGTGACAAAGACTTTGAGAAAAGAAAAACAATTACGACTTCTCTCTCATCCACTCATCAATATTCATTATCAGTCACGAGACTCGTCATCTTTCAAACCGATCTTTCAAACGTGGCATAATTGTTCCCGCTTGCATTCAACTGAGCGTTCGGTGATCGGGATTCAACCGGCGGCCGCTCGAACGCTCGATCAATGATCGATCGACGCGTGCTCGTGATGGCACGCTCTTCCCTTCCGTTTTTCGACGACGTTTGCAGAAAAATAAAATGGCGACACCCGATATATATATATATAACGACTTCGACGAATCCTCCACTCGTGGAAACGAGAGACGAATAAAAAAAAAAAAAAAGAAAAAAAAGACGTTTCGAGTTCGAAGAGTCGAGTCACGGTCTGCGATCGAAGATAGAGAAGCGCGAAGTGAAAGTCAAGGAAACGAACAATCGTGGTGTCATCGGATCGTGAACCGTTTCGTGATTGCGGGGGAGGGGAGGGATCGTCAAGTTTCGGCTCGAAGGGTTGACACAATGGAAACTTTCGTTTCGAAACGATCTCGCTCGCCTTCTCTCACCTTGTTTATCGACCAGTTGTACCAAGGTTTTTTTATTCGCGGGTGTTTGGATGATGGCGATGGGGCACGAGCGCTTCGTGCGTGTGCATCACGTTTGGCAAGAGGTGAAAGCTTCGAAACAAAGTATTTTATTGAAATATTCCGGTGAATTAGGTGGCGTTTCAAGGAGAAGTGAAATTTTATTTATGGATCGAGATAATGTTAAATTAAATATCGAAAGGTGGAGGGATTTTTATTTAATTGATCGTGTTACGTTAAAAATTTGTCGTTAATTGGGAAGGGAGGGATAAATGTACAACAATATTGATGATATTTTAAGAGGAATAACAAATTCAGGAATCAAATAATTTGTTATTCGTCTTTTCATTCCTTATATTAATATTAAATATTCTGTGCATCGAATGTGTAAAACTTATTTATAAAAATCACATAAAATAAAATATACTATGAACGAGCTTTTTGCTCCCAATTAAAAATAACAATCGTAATATGATTCTACAAGTTTATACAAGATTAGAATATCTTTGAAAAATGTAAAAAAGCTTCATTTCGATACTACTACGATTTAATTTTCCATGTCAGAATAAGAGAGTTGAAAATGAAAATTTTTACCAAAAAAGAAACGGATAACGATTCTTTCTAAAGGAAAGAACTCTACTTTTCCCAGTTAATTTTGAAAAAAAAAATCCTGGTCAGAAGCGAGAGAACTGCTCTCTAAATCAAAACTGTCACCTCATCGCTGGTGTTATATCCATCACATCGAGCGCAGGGAAATGATTGATCTGTTCTATTCAGGGTAAGTATCGATCGATCGACTGAAAGCCACGGAAACCGGGCCAGGGAACAAATTCCAAATCGGTCGAAACTAGTTGTGCCGCTCCTCCACGAGAAGAATGCAGCTTGGTTTCCCGTGAATGAACACTTTTCACGGGCAAAAGGAGGAAAGTGCGACGAGATAATTTCACCGGCAACAAATACGCAATTCGTATATACGTTGAAACGGGGCCGAGACAAAATATTAGCCTCATATTGGCGAATAATTTAGTGGCTCAAGCGTGTCGTGTTCTAGAAAAAATATGGACGTTCTAAACGAAAAAAAAAAAAAAAAAAAAAACTTGAGGATGCTATATCGAAGCTATATAAAGAAGAATGCTGTTGACTCGCAGCAAAATTTTTCTCATTCGGATTTTTTAACAGAGAATTTTATTTATTTGTTTTATTATATCTTTTTCGTCTTCGTTTCCACTATTGTAATTCATTTTCAACTGATTATTAATTAACTTTTAAAAAACATGGAAAATTGCAAGATCACGACTTTATTTAACAAAGACACGAAGTTATTTTTGATATTGACGCGAAAATTTATAAGGATACTCTTTTAAAAAATCATTGTAGAAACTTTTAAAATTACGAAAATTATTGCATCGAATTTTCAAACGTCGAGAAATCGAGAAAATTCGCGTAAATCTAAATTCACTTTACGATTTTTTTCTTTCGTATTCTCTTGTTTATCGAGCAACTAGTCCCTGATCGATCCCCGGCTCGAAATATCCCCCCTCCTCGACCGTTCGTTCCAATTATTCAAATGCACCCTTGCACCTGTTGCATCGTTGATGGGGCCGCGTCTAGCGCCGGCGAACCGTTTCGCCCCCGCAACCTTTGCGGATAATTGACGTGGACGGGGCCGGAAATATTTCACGCACGAGCTACGTGGGAATTCCTTTCCTATGATCTTTAATTATACCGATACTTGCGCAATTTTGAAGATCGTTCACTTTTCACATTAAAACAGAGAAATATATTTGGATAAGAATCTTCTGAAACGAGCAGAAGACGTGAATGGAGACGTGGAACGAAGAGAAGAAAGCGTGTTAATAATTTTCTTGTAGATGGATGTAAATATATAATGGGTATATCGATTCGAGTGGATTTTAGAAGGTTTCACTTGCTTCGAAGGTTAGAACGTAACGTAAACACGAAATGTATGGTACACGAAAATATCGATTGAGGCTTATTTATCGAGTTGTAAACAATTTGAGGTCTGTGTTGGGCGAGAGCGAGATAGCTCTATCTTTGTTTCTGTTTTCATCTCGTTTCGTCGAATTTTAATTGCTTAATAAGTAAGTACCTCGGCTGAGATTTTTGTATACTAATTTTTGTACTTGTTTCGGCCTCAGTCGTGCGTGATATACAGTGTTTGTATTATTGACGTCAAAGTTATGTAAGTTAGTCAGTAAAATGTTAATGTAACGTATACGAACGAGTGAAATTTTCTAAATTAGATTTGAACCGGATAAAATATTTTGCAAACTTTCCACGTTTGAGATCGTTTCATGTCGTATTTTTAAACAAAATCGAATAATTTAATATAGAGAATCGAATTTGGAGTAAAATTTATGGTGTGTGGAAATTTTATAAAACATTTTATAGCAATTATTTATCTTCCTTTACTTTAGATGTATAAAGTAGTAGTTGTTACATAATAAAAATTGAAACTTTTAGTACAGAATCTTTTCAGTTGAATTGAGAGTTAAATTTGTGTATCGTATATTCTGTTTTTTCTTTTTTTTTTTTTTTTTTTGACTGGATAGAAATTTAACATTCTAAGAAATATTTTATATCAGTGATAAAAGTATTAGAACATTCGCGGTTGCCAACGCGAATAATTCAGTGTAAAGTGCATTCGCATAGATGGCTTGAAGAAATAAATTTACTAACTCAAATGAAATATCTACGATCGTAAATTAATTTTTCTCACGTGAGATTTAAATTATCGTACTTTAAATTATTTTTAGGCGTATTACACCTCACGCACAAATATTTTTCAAAATATTCAATTTCATATTTACGATACGATTCTTCATTTTTCAACGAATAAAACAAAGAATAAAATCACCTACATAACATAATCCTGCAATGGCACGAGTGGAGAACATTTAGATTTAACGCTTGCATTATGTAAAAACTTTCGAAAAGGACCTGTACAATTACAAATATATAAAGGAAAAAACAATTTCCATAAATTATTTCTACAAATCACGTATACAATCATACAATTAAGAACAACAAAGAATGACACGTTACAAATAAAAACCACTACCCAAAATTACCTAACACAAACCCCTCAACAAAGTAACACCGTAACTACTTATCAATTCACCCTCCAAAGCGCAAGAACCCTATATAATCCCCAACCCTCAATCAAACTTTCCCATCAAACTGAAACAGCCAATCTTCCCAACTATCCAAAAACCGATAGCTACAAACAAGAATAATTTACCAGTAAGGTGGCATCCCGTGGTCGTAGTCTCATGTCCTTAAAGTAGCGCAAATGCGGATCACTCAATCAAACACAGCGTACACTGATACTCGAAATTTCATCACATTCGAGAGGGAAAGAAGAATACAATGATAATGTAACGTAAGAAGGAAGCACAAGAAAGAAGAAGAAGAAGATCTGCACCAAGATCTGCCACGAGAAGAGGAGAACACTCGCGACGTCCTCGAGGTCTAAGCAACGACTGGCTGCTACCAAGATGGCCTGTTGCCGGCCCGGTCCCCGCGTTCGCCACAATAGAAACTGGTGGGAGATCAAAACGCTGACTGGTGGGCTAATGCACGCGGTGTATACACACACGCTCGTTCGGTGCACGCGTGCAATCTCTCGAGGGAAGGTGGCACGGAGGGAATGGAATCGCGCACGTGTAGGCCGTTCGCGGAAAATCCAGCTGGAGAGGAGGAGGCTTGGTCGGTGAACGAACCAGCCAGCTGCCAAAAGTGTAAGTGGACACGGGATTGCGTAACGGGGTAACGGTGTGAGTTGAATGAATAAAGTCTAGGCGTAACGAGGCGTTAATGAATCAATCCGTGGAATGGCTGGGACCAGTGTGTGTGTGTGTGTGTGTGTGTGTGTGGGTATTCGGGTTACGTTGGAGCTGTTAAGGGAGGCTGTTGCGAGTTTGGTGGACCAGTTTTCGAATTCGCGGAATTTATCTGTCGTTGCTTTTCAGAAAATATTTTTTTTGCGAGAGCAAGGATGATTATGATAATGATGATCGTTGGAAATTTGCAGTTTTAAAATAGTAACAAGTTGATATTTTAATACGATTTTCTTGTAATACTGTTTTTTAAAGTTGTTTCTTTCCTCGAATCGATATTTTTTTTAGTTGCGTCAAGTTTATTTTGACAGAAATGATGGACGAAACAGGTATCGAACTGTTTTGAATAAATTACGTATATAAATTTGATGTAAATGAGGAGTATATTGCATATGGAATACGCACCTTTGTACGTGTACAGTTTTACAATGTTTAAAAAAAAAACACTTTGCAAGTATAATGGATGAAAAATACAGCAAACTGTCACCAGATTGCCCCATTCTAGTATAGAAAAACAAAATCCTAAACTTTCACTTTCCACCGACACCGAATTGTTCTGAACAATTTACATCTCGTTTTCATATTCATCCAAACCATCATACCGCGACAATTGCACCGCTCAAAAATGAAAATGAACTTAATTTTCAAATCGAAAACCAAAAGTATCGTGTTGACAAATTCAATTCAAATCAACAATTAAAAATCTCCATTTTAATTTTATTTCCAAACTGATCAAAGATCAAATATATATATATATATATATCTTCTTATCCTGCTTAAACAAAAAAAAAGAAAAAAAAATACATAAAAATTAGAAGAAACGTATCTACTTTCCCGCCAACAAGAGCAACCCACCGCAACCAACCATCATTGCGAAAACAAAACCACCTACTTTCTCTTCAAAAATGCAAAAAAAAAAGAAAAAAAAAGGAAAAAAAGGAAACGAAGATCCGGATAGCTGAGCCAAACTCAATCGAGACGGTGCAAGATGGCCGCAGGCAGAGAGTACTTACACGGTTCAGCAAACGAGGCGGTAATTCTAAATTCTACCCTATCTCTCCCTGATCGATGTTCAGGTTCCTGAATCTGTGCAACCTTCCTGTGCGCGTTTGCAACACGATTCTCCGTATGTAAACACACACTTCTTTCCACGTACAAGCCGTGTACCGCGCGTTGTACACGCGTAATAAGAGGACACAGATACTCGGCGCTCGAGCACACAGTGTGGCAGCGTTTAATTTACTTAACACGGATATATGCAATGCGGCCCGTGGTATCGTCCACGCTCCAGTAATTACGCATGCAATTTCACTGCAAGGCCCTTAGGGCACGTCGAGGTCGAGCGATCTCACGGCGCCAACTCCCCGACAATTTCGCTTTTCGAATCGAGACCGATCGGCCAGCACACCGATCGACCGTAGTAAAGCATCGTTCATGCTTCTGATACTCGTGTATCGGTCGAGCGCAGCGAGGTTATAAATGTATGCGTACACGTACCGGTTACAATTTATGGCCTTTAAAAAATTGATTCGATCTGCGACCCAGTTTTTGAAATTTTTCTCAACCGGCAGGTTGCGGAGGATCGTGAAATCGATCTCGTTTCTTCGAAAATTCGTTCTTCCCGGAATCTCGATGCTGCTGATTGTGTTTTTTCCTTTCTTTCTTTCTTTCTTTTTTTTTTTTTCATGTTTTTTTCTTTTTTATAACGGTAACGAGGCATTGCCGTTTAATCGTTTCTGATTTATGCGCCTTCTTTCGACAACCGTTCGCTCGTGATATCGTTATTTATTCCTCTGTTTTTTGCGATGAATGGCGTTGCGATTGTTATCGATTCGCAATATTATTTCTACGATATTCGCAACGGATACCAATTTCGACGGGGGTTTATACAGAGATTTTGAAACGAGATTTGAATTTCTGTCTTGGAGTGATTTGTTTAAGAATTTTACGGTTCGTTGAAGAGAAGGATGTTTCTCGTGTTCCATTTGGTAAGAGAGGGTGAACGTGTACGAGCCAACGATTTTCTCGAGCTATTTTCTGTTGCGTAAGTTGCAGTAATCTGTTCTACACGCGCCAATTTAATCTTGCGTGGCCGATGACAGATATACGCACCGCAAGAACTTGCATTACTTGATAACGATTACTTCTGGTTCGAATGGTGCAATTAATTTATGAAAGAGCGTTTGCCTCTTTAAGAGGGAATAATGAAGTATAATAAACGAATATTGTTCCGTGAAGTTTGAATATTCTACCACTATTGATCAATTTTTAAGCGAAGAGTTTGAAAAATGTAATAAATTTACTTGCGATAATTTATTAAATGTGTAAAAGAGTAATCTTTATTGCGGCCCGAGCATTCGATTTTCAAGTAAATAAGTAAAATTTCCAAGAATACGATACTTTTCCGTTTGCAATCAAGTTTAAAACTATTAACGGGGGTAAAACGGAAAACTCTGTTTATAACTTTGTTAAAAATTGATTTGCTGCAAAACGTTTCCTTATTACAAACGGGTCGGGAAAACAATTCCATGCAAGATTAATAAACTGAAGAACTTCCTCTAAGTTATTGGGTTAGCCTCATCTCGTTCGAGATCAGAGAGGAAGTGTTTCCTTGAAAAATTGTTCTGTAATTGGGAGATTGAAAAGTCGAGTAACATTAATCCTTATGATTGAAGCATTTAAACTTTCGAGATATTGAATGCCTCTGAAGATAATTCGAATCCTATCTTGGAAATATAATATCGAATAATTACGGAGGAAGGTAAGAATCATTTTCGTGATACAATTTGTACAAATTTCCTTTTCATCGATCACAATACAATTCGACTTAATCGAGTGTAAATGTTTAAAGCTCGATAATTATCCCACGGTGCAATGTTCAACGCTTTATAAAGAAACAAAATTCCTCTATGATGTTACGAACGTTAGATCATAGATGGTCTACAAATGAAGTGATTCAAAGGGAGCTCATTAGCATCTGGTTAACAGGATTACTCTTGATACTGTTATGAATAACTTTGAAGGAAGATTTATCGTGGAAAGAAGTAAATCTATCTCGTACTATTAAGAAAATTTGATTTAATTTTATATTTCTTTCTTTCTTTTTTTCTTTTCTTTGCTTTAAGAACAAAATTAAAATTGCAACTAATTATTTGCCACATCTCTAATTTTACGAGTTGTTAACGGATAACTGACAATTATTACAGGAATATTATATCGTTAGTTACGATAATCAATCGTAACAACGATAGCGTGTACTATTTTGTTTACTATTGTTTTCCCACTTTATGGCTAATAATTACATCCGTGTTATTCACATATACGCACTTTTTTATCACAGGTAAATCTTAGAAAAGGAAATTATTAACGCCGATTTACACCGAGAGAGTAGTTATGCTGTTATACAATCGTGTGCCATTTTTTAATATTGTTTCATTCTGAACTGATTAAGATGTATGGAGGATTATTTCTTATTCGAGAATATGGAGATTATATCGACTCCTTTTGATACCAGATTATTATTACGTATTGCATTAATGATATTTACGTAATATTTTTGTAAGATCTTTTTTAAATCTCGTTAATAAATATTAATATATACAAATAAATTTCATTTCAATTCATGAAAATTTCATGAATTCAGCAGTTTTTATTTCTTTAAGTTTCTAATTATTAGATTTTCACAAGTAAATATTTAAATTTAATGAAAATTTGTTTTTTTTAAGAAAACAGTAGATTATTCTTTGAGTTCAAGTCAAAAAGGAAACTTAAATTTCCGGTGGAAATATTAATACAAATGCTCAAACTTGTATTTACGCGTAAGTAATTCAGTTTGCTTTCAATATAGCTTCGTCATATTTCACGACGGAATTGTATTTCGTCATAATATTGTTATTGATAATATACTCGTATTCCAATTCCACTATTATAAAAGCTTTCTCCTAAATTAAGTAATCAATAATCTTAAATTGTTAAAAGCTTTCTTCTAAATTAATTAATCAACAATCTCAATACAGAAAACTCGAAATGGTTTAACAGGGATATTTTCACGATTGATAAAAATTGAAGAAGATGAAACTTTAAATGCAAATTTAAATTTCCATTTAAAAACTGTATCCCAGAAAAATAAATAGCCACGCTATTCGACGTCAAGAATTTATCAAGAAGAAGAAACAGAGGGAAAAAACTAAAGAGCGACTCGAATCTAATTACAGTTCCTAAACTCTTCCACCATTGCAACCAACGACCTCAAACGACACCTCCATAAATCACACGGTCTATCTCTTTATTCACCTGGCTAGAAGTCACATTAATTTTCCTGCGATCCAGAGAAACACAATTACTGCAACTACTTTAAAACATTTTCAAATTAGTACTTCCCCAAATTTCTTCGTTCGAATGATTCGCTTGAATTTTTCTTTTTTCCTTTTTTTTTTTTTTTTTTATTTTCAATTATCTACGTGAAATTTTTCCTTTCCTAGAGGACGAATAAAGCAAATCGTTAATCGTTGTTAGCTAAGATAGCGCGATACATATCTCAAGGTTTCTATTGTAAACGGGTGATCCGTTTAGAATACAGCTTCCATAGCGATTTCCTGCAACGAAAACATTGGGAAAATATTCTGCTACGCAGAATCCCAATGATGAAATAAAATTTAATCGATAGAGAAATTATAGAAAAAATTAAAAAAGAACAAAATAAATGCTAGAGGATTCTTTACATATTATTAATATTGAGATTTTTAAAAATAAAACATGTTCTTATGAAAACAATTTCTCCTAAATGTTTCATTAGCAATTATAATTAATCTCGTAAAAAAATAGAATAATTACGTTGATAATTAGATACAGGAAAAACTGCATTAAGATTACTTGAAATTAGAAATTTAAATAGAAGATTAAGCTAAGGTAGTTATAGTCCGATTGGCGCTAGTTTCGCTATTGAACTTTGAAAGTGTCGATAGATCGTTAATAAATGTAGAATTTTTTGTCGATGATTTGTTGAACGAATAAATTTTCATGGACGAATAATTATTTAATAGAGAATCTTTTGCTCGAGAATCTTTATAATATCTAGAGATAACTGATCGATAGATAATCAAGTTTCTTATTATTGTGCATTGTTTTCAAGATATTTAAACTTGATATATTTAACGATTATTAATTAAATACTATTATCACAGTTTTGTTAAATACTTTTTACTTTTTAATTCTTTTAATTCGTCGTTTTTTCCCCTTCAACTCTTCGCAGGAAGCTTCCACGTTTTGATCTTATTTTGGACTGAGTCCAAGAGTCGACTGCGCCTTTTCCCTTCATTGTTTTTGATAATTTACCGCTTCAACGTCGACGCCCCACCGTTCTTTTGTTCGGAAAAGGCGATTACACTTTAGAGCTCGTGTCAAACTTTTTTTGTGCCCTTCGAAAAAAAAGTTCCCACGTAACGTGCAACGAGCGGTAACGTAAATTATAAAGCTCAAGGATTGTTCTTAATATTCTATTACAATGATGATACAATACAATAAAAAAAAGATTGTTATAATGAAATGTATATAAAATTCTTCAATTTCTTATTAATACATCAACAATAAAAAGCCTAGAATAATAATTGTTTTTCAATAAACTGACTGAATGATAAAATACTTGACAATTCTTCGTGTTTTGAAAATCATAATTTGTAAAAGAATTTTTTTCAATTGAAAAATTAACAATTGTAAAAATAAATTTTACTCTCAATTCCCAATAAAATGATAAAATAGCAAAATAATTACCCATTTAAATTATTTTTAATCTTATTAACTAAACATTTTAATTCTCGAAAGTTAGCAAGAAATAAAATCTCTTATTCTAAAAAGATTTAAATAAATTACTAAAAACCACTTCTCCAAGGATATCATTTAGCGAAAACAACAGAATTTCTTCGAATCCACGACGAAAACAAAATCAATTCTGGATCACATTCAATCGAATCACTCGAGGAAATATCCTTTCGTTTCAAACATCTATTTTTTCCCAATTGATGAAGATACACAAAAATAGCTTTGAAAAGCTATTTTTCAAGAATCGTTGCCTTGTTAAAATATAAAAAGTTTATGAAGAAATATACCTGTTTTTGAATTTACGTTCATTCCAAGTATCGATCTTTATAGGGAAAAAAAACGAATGAGAAAACATGAATTCATTGTATCAAATTTTTAGAACTTGAACAAAAGATCAATGATCTAACTTTATAAATCGTTCAAAGAAGATCATTCGTGCAGCTTTCCTAATTACCTTTTAAAGTCACGCTATTATCAATATTATCGAAGCCTGTTTTTCGACGGAACATCAGACGAGTGGCGTCGAAAATTAATCGACGCCGTTACGCACTAGTGGTAACTAATACAGCGACAATTAATCACTTGACAGCTGTAATCTCTGATATCGATATATTCGATATCAGCTCTCACCCGTCTATAAATTACTCTCCATACATCTTTACACTCTACACACTAGGACATAATCAAATTTTAATCAATTTATTGTATTTCCTTTTCCCAAAAAGAGACAAGCGAATGTTAATGGTGGACGTAGCTAACAGGAATCAGCATTGAAAGTGCATAGAAATCTGATTGAATAGTATTCTTACTTCGATAAAACTTGAAGAAACGCGTAAAACTCTAACATTTCCCCCCTTTTCTCTTAAATTTTACTCTTCATCGTTTCTTTTTTCCGAGTCATGAGAAATGTTTAGGAAATTTTATAATCGAAACTTCTGATAAGAAATATATGATTGTTTTATAATATAAAAGATACAAGGTACATAAGAGATGTGTCTGCGATTTGAAACGAGCTTTAAGAAGGTTTGAGTACTGATTATAAAATATTTTATACAATATATAATGTAAAGTTATCGCAAAACGAATATCATTTTATTATTCACAAGAATATTAATTTTAATGTATTTCATTATCAGAATATTCTACATAATACGTATCTTTTTAAATATATATAATTATATTTTATCATATCTCGTTATTTGCGAACAAGAAAAACAGAAATTCCGAACTTACATGGAATCTGAGCATATCAGAATAAAAATGCACATAAGCAAACAAAATCGCAATTAACAGTTTGGCTCCCAAGCTCATTCTCTGCGATCTTTCCCAGAATTCTTTTCACAAGTTTACAGTTACCGTTTTCACGAACAATATAACACTTCTACACACCGTGTTCCACACGTCTGGGTCAAGGATGTTCTAAAGGTAATTCTCTATTCACGTTGTATCAATGGATTGTTTGGTATTTACAAAGCGAGGTCGCGTTAGTTTTTGCCTGCTAATTTCGACGAAATTTCCTTACGTGGAATTTCAGTACGAATATAAACAATCACGTATCTGGGATCTGGTTGGTGAGAATATGTTTTATACATGGAATATACAGGATATTGAATGTTAAAATTAAAAAGAAAAAAAGAAAAAAAAAGAGACAAGATATATCTCGATGATTTACGATATGATATATGATAATGTTTTAAGGTCCGTTAGATTTAATAGTATCATCATTATCTTTCTTTCTTAAAGCATAATTAGATATATTCCAGAAACTTATTCATTTTATGAAAAACATTAATTAATTTCCAACAGTATTGTCCAAAATTGATTTCAATTAACAATTGATAATTTAAAAAATTGATAAGAAAGATTCAGCAAACTTTTAAGATAAAAATATAAGAATTACAAACGTGAAAATGAAAATGAAAATTATTTCAATCAACAAATGTTGAATAGGTATTTTTAAAGAATTGATGAAGAAAAGAGAAACACAAAGATAAAAGAAATAAAACAAAATTATACAATTATATAAATTAAATAAAATCAAATTAACCAAATAAAAGTTCCACTCTCTAAATCAAATTATTTGAATTATAATTTTAATCACAAGAAAATTCTATATTCTAAATAACACTTAAATTAAGCCATTAAAGAATCAGAAAATAAAGAAGCTGCTTCCATCGTCTTTTTAAGCTAACCAGACAAAAAATTGCACGCGAATTATTTCCATTACCCTCCAAAAATATCTTTCTGTATCAGAATATACGTAATATACGCGATATCTGGATGGAAATAGGTGCCAGTTATTCTTAGCTGTCCGCATGGCGATTTCTCACGCGTCACGTTTGCCCTTCCTTCCGGTTTTCAACGTATTCACGGGCAAACACGTGGAAGGTGTCAAAAGGAGGCGCTGAGCCGAACACGTGTTCCGGATGCAACGCCATTAACGCGGTTATCCATTGCTTGCTCGAGCTCCATTCACCCGAAATTTCTTTGTCCCCAAAAGAAATTCGACGTTTGAATCTGTGACGCGATTAGAAAGGGCGTTTCGAGGAGGGGAACGAGAAGTTGTAGAGGAGCTACTTGTTGAATGTAAATTCGAGACGTGTCGACGGGGATGACGGAAGCAAACTGTTGAATTTACGTTGGCATTGTGAATCGTCGTCGACGGTAAATTGATTTTATTTCTCTTTTTGTAAACGTAGTTTTCGGAAGGAAAGCTTTTTGTCGAGCAAGAATTGAAGGAGATATCTTCTTGAAGTATTTAGATTGTAAGGGAAGTGAAGTGAAGTTTGTGATTTATTATTTTCGCGAAATAGAAAAGAATCTAATATTTAGGATACTTATTATCATATTCACTGATCATCATATTTCACTGATCAATTAAAACTATAAATCTTTTATCTTTCCTTACGTAAAACTTTCTAAACTAAATTCTATACGTAATACACATTGTAAAAACTTTGTACTAAATCTTGTAAATGAATTTTCAAAATTCTATTTTCCGTAAATTTCCAATTCGAAATTTTCATTTTTTACATAATTTCCTCTACAAAATCTTTTGGTTAAATCATTATTGTAACAAGTGTATTTACACAGATTATATCTTACACGATTATTATTGCACGGACAATGCATTTTCATTTAATCCAAAATTCCAAACATTCAATAATTCCATCATAAAAGATAACTCGCGTTAAAAACAGGATCGTGACGCGTTTCTTTTTCTCTTCGTGAACACGGCTCATCGTATTCAAAGGGTTAACCTTGCGAACCTCCTTTTAATCGTAAACTCTTTCATCTTCACGTTTTTCCACGGTTCGAACACCGAAATCGTTTTAGCACCGGTCAAAACAACTTAACCGTCCCGTTAACGTGTTTGATTTACGCGTTACGGCCTGCTTCCTTTCACCTGAACAACGACGATTCTTTCTTGTTTGGATCGCACGAAGGATATCGATAATGTTGGATTTCGGCTGGTGGAATTGAACTGGTTTACGAGTCTTGGAAAGAAGTTTGCTTCGAAGCCTCTCGCGCTTTCGTTTTGATATATTTTATGAGGTGCAGAAGAAGAGGTGAGATGAGAAAAGAAAACGAATAATGATTGACTAATAATATAGAGCGAAGATAAAAGAAAAAAATTCGCTTAATAAAAGAGGATGATTATTAAATTTGAAACTAAGCTTAAAAAATTATTATTTGTTTATGTTCTTTCACTTATGTTCTTTCCAATAAAAATATTGGACGAGATTGAATTAAAATTTTGAATAATAAATTGTTTAAAAAAAAAAAAATAAAGTAAAAACCATTTGATCTGCAAATGAATAAATTAAATTCGTTCTATTTTGAATTGATATTTGATCGAATTGTGCGTTTTCCATCCGGGATCAGGATTATTTGCGGCAATAACCGGTTACATAATCTAAACGATTGAGATCGCGCGCAATTCCAAAAATTTTCATTTGCCTCTCCGTGTTTGCATTCGAAATACATGGCTTCCGTTAATAAAGGTAATGCATAAAATTATAATACACGGTGAAATTGTAAATCCAAATGGTCGCTGAATACCGACATTCATATATGAACAAGTAATTAAAAGCATCGTACTAATTCGAATTACCCACGCTAATATTCGAATCGCGAATTCTTAATCTATACGCGTTATTTAAAACTGTAATTTTATTTATCCTTTTTACAAATTTTATTCAATTTTATTAAATCTGGAATCGCCGAGTTCCATTTCAATTCTAGTTTTTCTTATCGATTTTTAAAGGGAACAATAAAAAGATTGCGTTTATTAAAAAATTAAAAAGAAGAACGATATTGATCGATTTCAACAAAGAAAAATACACTCGTGTAAATTATTCATGAAGATCTTTTTCAAAATAATATTATTAAATTTGTCGAATTGCATTCACTTGTCGACTTACGAACGAGTTACGTTCCCGTATAAATTGAACTATTCGTGACTGAACTTTACTGCAAATCGAGAAATTCGCACTTCGTCGAATCGATGATGTGTTCAAGACTTTGTTTTCTTGACAATTAAATATTAAATGAAATCTTTAAATCTTTAAATAAAAATAATTTTCAAAATTTTATAAAATACCGTTCCTTTTTTTCATAATATAATGTGTTCGAATAGGAATTTTAAATTACTTTTACTCGTTCGAAATAAACAATAAAAATTAACGGTATTATCGATTATGGATTATGTGCCACACTGTGATGTGTGGCTTTAAAGATCTTCTTTAAATGAAAAATATTCTAATCATGGTCTTATCTTAGCTTCGACTGATTATCGTCTATTTGTGAAATTGAAAAGACCACGACTTAAACCATTCTGTTATACGAATTTATGCGTACAACGAGAACATACAAAACCTCGTGTTGCGATATGATAGATATTTAAATCGAAATAGTGTTTATAAATAATCAAGATTTTCGTATTTCCTTATAATTCTATTCTCCTTTCGATACGTAATATTTAAATGAGCTGGAAATATCAAGAGAACAAAAATTGTCATGGAAAATTTTATCCAGAATAAATTAAACTGAAATCTTTTATCTCAACTGTGAAAATGTTTATAGTTTCGCTTCCTACTCGAGCAATTGGTTCGTGGGCGTATTATTCGCATTTCGTTCGCTTTCAAAAACCAAATGGCGCTTCGGCATCTAGTAAACACGTCGGCCAGCAACGCGCCGACGGTTTCCGTAAAAACTTTTGAATTATACCGAATTCACGAGCTATCCGTAGTTGTGCTTCGAAAAAAAAAAAAAAAAAAAAAAAAGGAAAAAAAGTTTATCAAACTACTGTAAAAGTTACGAGTTGCAGATGTGCGCGATCCAGTGCATCCCCGATTTCCGATCATCTCCTACGAGGAAAATGGCCGAGGAGAGAAAACAGAAGGTGAGTGGTTTTTTTCAAACTTGGGGAGAACAAAGCAATTCCCGTGATCGCGAAATACAGAACAGTTTTAGAAGAAAATCGTATCGACTTGTTTGTTTGTCGAGAGGTGGTGTGGGGGGAAAAATTGAGATCGCGAGGATCGAGAGGATCTGGCGAAATTTCATACGATTCGAGGTGGATGAAAATTTTAGAAAACAGAGAAGAGAAATCGTAAAGAAGAAAAGAAAAAAAATTAATAGATAATTAATAAGTGCATCTCTATGGAAATTTTAGAATATGAGAGTATGTGATAGAAGTTCGAAAATAAACAAGTGAATGATAAATAATTTTCAACGATTGAAAAATTCGTCATCGTCTAAAATAAATTTAAAATATTAATTTCGTAATTGTTGGGAATTTATATTCAAGATCAGGTATCTTATTGTTAAAAATTATTATAGGAAATTGTGCTTTTAAATGATAAGCTGCATGCAACCGTTGTAAAAAATTACATGCTATTAAAATTACACAGAAATACGAAGTTATCAGTAATCTTTTCGTGTTAAAAATGTATACCTATTGTAAACGTTTAATACCAATAATTTCTCTGAATTAATTATAATAATTATACACATATGCATATATTTCTATTCCTATTAATTGAACGAAAAATTATATTTCGTGTAGACAATTGAATAAAATTCCTGTTATATAATATACATATACGAATAATTTGATTATATAAATTCATTTGTTTCCTTCCTACAACTCAACACTGCCACCTGGCGAGCTTTCGTCACAATTAAAAACAGCTTCGTATGCTACAGCCTCCAGGATCATCCCTTAAATTTTCTACCTACTTCTCCAAACACCCTGTATACACATACCAATGCCGCGAAAACCAGTTTAACGTCGTGAAAGCGCTAGCCAAAGGTCGCAACGAATGAAAAGCGGCCGGACAGGAGGCCCCCCAGGAAATATATTTTCGCGTTTCGTCGACGGCAAAGTCGACATCGAGCGTCCGGTGGCGTTTTTAGCAGCATCTCGTATACTAGACTGGCATGCATGAATATTTTCCCGAGGAGAGAGGCAGCCTGGCCCCGAGCGGATCGCCTCGAGAATGAATTTCATCGTGTGTGCAGTACGTTCCGTGGCGAGCTGACTACCTCCCTGCCAGTCCCAGCTTGACTTCTTTCATACCGTAGAACAAGTCTACTTGTTTCCCGCCCTCTCGAGTACGGAAAGAGGAATACGAAAATGAAAGGAAGATGGCTTCGTTCGGGATTTAGTTGCGAGAATTTTTACATTTATCGCTACGTTTGTATTTGTACTCGTTGTAATGCATAAAGATTGGAATAAAAATATCGGAATTATAATCTATACCAATATATTGATCTTTCTGAATTATTAAATTAAATTCTTGATTTGATTTTTTTCGTAAAACAGAAGAGCAGAAAAGGAAGTAGTAGATGGAAAGGAAGAAATTTAATTGAGATTCGTTTTTCCCCTTCGAGAAACAGTAATATATATACATATATGAACTAATGAAGTTAACTCGAAAACGTTATCTTGAAATAATAAGGATTGTACAAATCGTGGCTCGATAAGATTGAACTCGAAATTTCACCGATACGAG
This sequence comes from Apis florea, assembly GCF_048593485.1. Classification (NCBI taxonomy): domain Eukaryota; kingdom Metazoa; phylum Arthropoda; class Insecta; order Hymenoptera; family Apidae; genus Apis; species Apis florea. Next base: position 196,127 of record NW_028256823.1, on the reverse strand, counting down.
GTAGTGAAATTCATGCCTTCCTGCTGCGTGCGCCGTTAAGTCACGCCTCTCCTCGCAACAACGTGTTCTTTTCTCGATAAGTCTAAAAACCGGGAGCGTGGATGATTTATAATCTGGCACGTTTCAATTGTTACAACGATACGTGCCGCGGTTCCCTTATCTTCCCTGTAGGAAAGTGACCGATAAAAATCGGCCTGATTTACGACCAACGATGCATTCTAATCGCTGCAACCGCCGCGATCGTACGCTTAATTTCACTGTGTGAAGAGGAATTGATAAAGGATCGTGCGAAGAAGAATTGATAAAGGACCATGTGAAGAGGAATTGATAAATGATCGTGTGAATAAGAATTGATAAAAAAGAAGAAAGAAAAGGAAAAAGGGAAGAAATACGTACGGGAGGAACAGAAATGTGAACGATTGGATAAAGAAGAAAATGATTGCATCGTGATTGACCGCGGGAACGAAGAGTTATGCTGCAAAAGAGTCGTGTCAAATTACGTTGGAAATAATTTTATACGTGTGTGATATCATTTTTTATCTCTTATCACGTGATAAGGTATCAAAGGTATCAATTTTTTCAAAGTTTAACATCTGTTTCTTTTGATTCTTTATGTATAGGTGATCCTGTGATCTTATAGTCAAATGGGAAATGGAGAGTCGTTGTGAGAGGGTGAAATTTCAAGAGCTTTTTATAATTTCTTTTTTCCTTTTCTTTCGTCAAGAAACTTTGAGATGAAATACATATAGGATGTTAATATATAAACAATTCAAGTTTGATATAGATGAAATGGAGATAAAGTTTCGTTCTTCAATTCAATCAATTATAATAATTGGTTTAGTTTCAATTTAAAAATCCATTTATTTCATAAGATTGAAAAAATGGATATTAAATTTGTTAAAAATATTCTTGTACAAGCACTTCTCTTTAAATTTTCACTAAAAAATAAAATAACTTCGTTCATGATATTCCAACGAAGTTTGCGCAAAATAAATGTAACGATTTTCTCCCGAAAGGTTAGTTCAGGAAACAAAATAAAAAATATTTTTCTCAAAACAAGGAAAAAAAAAAAAAAAAACAGAAAACGGAGTAACTTCAAAAAAATTCCTCAACTTCCGGCAACTGGGTCGCGATTAACGTTGTTCAAGAGTTTTCTGTTCATCCTATAAACGTTATCGTTATAAAAAAACTTTTGGTTTTTCTCATTTTTTCGAAACAATTTAGAAATAAGCCCTTTGAAAATATCGATAAAAAATAATTATTCAAGTTTTATTCACAACTGCAGTTTTAAAAAAATATTTCTTCTTCCAGAAACACGAAAAATGCTAAAAATACTGATAGGCACTATTTCATTACCTCAGAGAAATTTCTGCGGAAAAAAAAAAATTGTTGTATGCATAATCGTAGTTTCGCTCCAGCTACCTACGAACAAATTTTTTTCATTAAAATGAGAATTTTTTCAGATGAATTTGAATACTTTCGTAAACGAACGGCACAAACGATAACGTGGCAATCGTCGAATGTTATTCCGCGAGGATTGGGATCAAATGGGATACTGAAATGCGTTCGAAAATTGAGAAACAACGGGGGACAGCTCGTCAATGGATTGGACGAAAGTTACACCGTAACGTAAAAAAACGAGTGCAACGCTGTCGATTAGCTTCATGATATTGTCAACGACTTCGATGTTTGTTTCGTGCGATGCTGGTATATACTATTGTTGACTGGCCGGTTTCATATTCCATGGGGTTGATTGCGAATGGTATTGCTTACTGCTACGTGTGATTTCGTGGAATGGATTCGTTACGCGACGTGGAGCTGTTTGTTTTGGAAAATTTGCAAAGAATAGCTTTCCCTTGAATTGGAGAAATTCAAATATTATTTCGATCTCTCTCTTTTCATTTTTTTTCTTTTTTCGAAAGATATTCTTGATGGATACAATTAATTGTAAATGTCATGAAGAAATTCGTCGTTTAAATTTTACGTCAAAATCTCTGAGTAGAAATTAGCACGATACTTTTAACGATTGGTCTTAAGTACGTATAAATTCAGATTTGAATCAATCACAATTAGTTAAATAATTTTATTACATTTAAAACCACTGCAATAGTAAAATAAAATTGATAATATTAATCTTTTCATAATTTTTCTCATTTTTTTAACAAAATTACATATTTTTAACACACCAATCAATGCATTATCTTCAAAAAAAGTATCTAATATCCCGTATACGTCGCCATTAAAAACAAATTTATAGACGATTCGGGTTCGTCGATCATTCTGCCCATGAATTTATGCATTCGTGATCGACAGATATGAAACGAACGGTAGCCATGGCGAACGATTGATCGATGATGGCTGATAGATCGAGGATTATTGGAGGTCACGATCGCCGTTTACATCGAGGCAAAGAAATAATTCCTCCGATTTTTTTTTTTTTCTCGATCCGGAAGTTAACACAGCCGGAAACACGCGTGCGTCCGCGTAACCGCCTCGCTCTCGTCGACCTTTGACCGGCTAAGTATACCTACTCGACGAGTAGTTTCTCTTAACGATCGCTGTTACGTGACCGTAAAGAAATCCCCGCGGTGAATCCGATAATAGCTCCATTTTATCGAGGGAAATTGCACGACTTTGGATTTTCTTATGCAAATTTTCTCCCTCATTAGAGAGACGTATTAGTTACGGTTTAGTATTAGACGGTTTAGAAATGGCGATTTATTATTAGTGATCGAGTCGATTAATAAGCTTTTTTTTATATAAATGAAAATTATTTAATTATTTTTATACTGGATACGTTAGAAGAGAAATTACTGGAACGTTGAAAAATTAGCAAAATTCTGTAGACAAAATGAATAAATTAAAAAGTGTATCTACATATAAATAGAGATAATCTTAACAAATACTTTAACAAAGAATTATTATTATTGATTTTTTTAAATTCTTTGCGAGAAAAAAAATGATTCCAATTTTCTGAGGATTTATAGTTAAGTGATGTGAATTCAAAACGTTATAAAATAAATGAATAAATACTGTTAATAATAGATACATTCTTGATTAGATAAATTTCGTATGAAAGTGAGATTAATTTCAAAAAAAGTGCGAACGGACTTATCATTCGACCTACTAAATAATAATTTGCTAAAATCCTCAAAAGAAAAAATTTATAAGATAGAATAATAGGATAAATAAATATGAATACGATCAGTACGAGTTCAAAATCAACATAAAAATGTAAAATGCCTTCAATTAAGATTTCTTGATTATGGAGAAAGTTTAAAATACGACCTGTCAATTTATTTAATTATAAATGGATACCTTCCTTTGACACATGTAAAGATGAATACTAAATACTGAATTTATATGAAATCTTGTTACAAATTCATAACAAGTATAGTAAGAAATTATCAGAATTACTAAAACCAAGTTTCACTAATAGAAAGTAAACATAAGTGAAACGTTTAACTTATCAATCCATTAGCTTTATTAATTAATAAATTATCATTCACGGGGGCATTAGTGTCCAAGCACACGTGAAAAATAATAAATTGAATTAAAAATGCATCGGATCAACGTTCTAACAATTTAACATTCCACTTAATCTCGAATTAAAGCGAATACAGCGACAAACTCTGCCCGGAAAGAAAGTCGAAACTAATTCAACGCGGTATCAATTTAATCTCAAGAGATTAAATCAATATGGCGGATATATGGTGTAATTTCACGGAAAGCAGAAATCGAGCACTCGTTTCCTTCAAAGTATCGTTCCTTTCTTTAAATTAACAACTCATAAATCACGAAGGAAAAAAAAATCTCTCCCCAATAACAACCGTATCGTTTTTCCACTAGGCCTCAGCCAAACGAGGAGGCTTAACGAAGTCTCGATATCTCGAATACATCTTCCATTCTCGTTCTGATTGATTGACACTCGCCAATATACCCGTGGAGCAATCTATCAGCCTTGTAAAAGTACTTTTTTTTCTTCTTCTTCTTCTTCTTCTTCTACAAATTAATCGATGGAATTGCGTCTCTTCCGGATTTTCAACGAGGCCTTTTAATCGGGAGGAAGGAACTCCCTCTATAAATCTACCTCTAATGACGGCCGAACTAATTATTTCTAGTCTCGATTCTCGACACGGGTTACGTGCAATGCCGTTGTCTTTCTCTCTTCTCAAAATCTTCTCTCTCGATCCTTCGACAAAACACGCTATTCCGCGATCGATCATCCGACTCTTCTTCTTCGTTTGAAACGAGCATTAAAGCGCGAGCTTTAATAACCGGTTACAAGCTCGATCGGAACAAATTTCGTTCGTTTCGTGAATTTGTATCGAGGGTGGCGATTTTGAAACGCAATCGATCGATTCCTTTCCGTATGACAAAGAATTTTTTGATCGAGGTTTGTTTAAATCATTTTCAATTGAAGTATTTCATCGAAAATTACATATTAGATAACTGTAATTATAATAATTATTTTTTAATTACGTTCGAATAATAGTAAATATTAATTCTACTGTCTCTTTTGTAATCGCAAAGAAAAATAATTACAAGACCGAAGTCAAAGAATACCAATAAAAAGATTTCATCTCCATCGATACAAATGCCCACGAAAAAGCAATATAATAAATTCTCTAAATTCAACAAACGTCGCCGCTTCATTTGTCAAAAAACAATAGCAACACTCCGTCACCCTCGACAAACAATAAATTCCAATTTTCTCTACCGTATACATATACCATATACCCTCCTCCCAAAAGAAAACTAATCCACGATTCAAGGCAAGAATGCAAAGGCGAACAACCACCGACAAAGAAATCCGATTCCTCGAAAGGAATCAGCCACTATTCTAAAGGTGTATACCTGCACACACGACAGAAATCCCTTCCGCAGTGCAAGAAACGCAGAGGAGTTGGTCGCGTAGCCCTGATTCCGATCATAGCACGTACGATTCACGATCCTTTCTATAATACGCACGTAGAGAACCGTCGATCGTGGAAAATCGGCGCCCGATGGACCACCAGGCACATCCGACGAACCCTGTACGAAGACTGAACATTGACGGACAGGGGCATCGTGAACGCGTATCCCTTTCCTTCGTCTCTCGCCTCTATCTCTCTCTTCCTCTCGCCCCAACGGACCCGTATCTCGCCGTCCTTTACGAGAGCAGAGAGTCGGGCACTCTCTTCGTCTCTTTCTGGATTACGGTGTGTCTTGCGGTGTCCCGTGGACCGACTCTTGATTGCCGCAAAGTATTCAGGTGACTGTCCCACTTACGGGGACTGCTTCTCCACGAACAGAAGCGAGACAGAAGTGGACGAGCACCGAGGGCAATGGCGACAGGTATAAGGAAGAGGAGACGCGGTCGCGAAACCGTGCCGCGGTTTTGTGCCCGTTGAAACGAGTTTAATTTCGATCAGATTCGATATGTTTTAGACGAGGATGCGACGAGGTTGTGAATTAAACCATTAGGAGGCGGCATCGATTGATGTCGGCAAAAGCGAGAAAAAGTTAAGGCTATTCACGAGTTTCAATATTTTTCGTTTGTTTTAATCGATTTTTCTTGATTATTAAATTCTATTAATTATTAATTTTATTGATTGGTAATGTGTTGCTGGTATAATTTGCTTAAACATTTATTATAATAAATTAATCTTTATTATTTTTTTTTAAAGATCACGTGATGTTCTATTATTTATTTAAATTAGTTGTTATTTGCTTCAATTAAATGTGGTAATTTTTCTTCAACAAGAATTTCTTAAACAACAAGATCATTCCATGGGCTATCAATGTACTTTATGAAAGTATGTTTTTATTTATACATAAAAATAAATTTTGTTATGCTGCGATATTTTTGAATACATAATATTAACAATTGCAAAAGAGAAAATGACAAGATAAATCCTTTTTTCAACGAAATTCAAATATACTTATTTTGTATAAAATAAAGAAATATCTAGATATTTTTGAACAGTAGTGAATGTTTGAATTAATAATTTATGCTTCCTCGCTTTGATGTACAGCGTATATTGTTTCATTATATCCTTTATTTTTTGGATGATTTTTACCAAATATCCAAATAAACTAATCAACGTCGTGATTGATAATATATACAAGTAAGCAAATTCCAGGCATTCTCAATTTGATTTATATTAGAAGGGATGCCTCCAGAAATATTTGAAAGCATTGCTATAAATAATGTGTCATGAGTGATTTCAACCATGTAAGTTCTACACGTATTTCCTTTGTTTCTAAACACATTCGAGTAACATAAACCGTAGGTTTGTGTTTCCGTCTCGGAAACAAACAATGGAACGAAGGAAATACGAAAACAAAGGATGAAGTAATTAAACGGGGAAGTACAATGCATCCCTTAATGGCGTTAAGTTGTCAACTCAATTTGACCAAAGAATAGCTACTATTGTACAGTTACTATACAAAATAAATTTATTCCTGCAATGAAAATTTTACTGACCATGTTATGCACTTTAATAACCATTGCTCTTGACACATTTACAAACGAATCTTTTATTGCGTTTATTTAAAAAAAATGAATACTTGTTAAAAATCAATATGATTTTCGAAGCATTTCAAGTGACAAATATGTAGCGATAATCATAAAAAAAAAAAAATCACATTTTGAAAAAATCTTGATTTAATTTCACATGAATTTCACGTAAAGGTCAAAGATGGAGTAACGAAGTAGAATACTAAAATATAAGGACGAATTTCAAATTAGTTCGAACTTTCATGTACGTTCCTCTTTCTACGACAAAGTTTCGAGGCGTGACAGGAAACTGTCGATGAACTATTTCGATTTTCTCAACGCTTCGAAAATCTACGCCACCTTGTCGGAGTTACGGTTGCAACTATGCTACAAGTTCTTCGCCTGTACTGGATTGCGTTTAACCGCAACGAATGCGTAATACTGAGAACATCGATCATCTGAAATAATTGGGGGATAAATTCGTTTGGATAGGCCGGATAATACATCGTTTTAATCGCAAGAAGAAACGAATGAAGAAGAAAGAGATGGCTGTTTTCGAAAAAATAAAATATGAATTTAATTTTTACAAATACTTCAAATCTGGAATCGAATTGATATGAGACTTTAAAGATTCTACAGCATCCATGTTTCTTGTGAAATAGAAAATTTTCTCATTCTCAAAATTATACGGAAACTATGAAAGAAAAAAGTAATAAATCATATTTTGTAATTTTTACAGGAAAACAGTTTTGAAATTGGATTTATTCTTTTTTTTTTTTTTTTTTTTTGCTATTTCATTTTGTAATTTTATAATATTTGTTCTTATCCTACACTTTTTTTCAAAAACTATATAAATACTATAATCAGATACAACGATTTACTTTTATTTAAATATTTGCTGCACATCGATTTATTTTTCTTAATATTATCTTGTCTCATTCGTAATACCAGCGAGCATTTTCACGCTATCAATTGTCCGAAATAAAAAAAAAAAAGAAGAAGAAGAAAAAGACGAAATAAAAAATATCGCATGCAAAATTCCAAAGAAGCGCACTTTCCAAAGACATTCCAGGAGGCGAAGCTCGCGTTTAAAGAAGATAACGATGCTTTCGACCAAGCATCGTAACGCTCAGTGACAATTGTGGGTGGCTGAATTGTTCACATGAGCACGTGCTGCCAAGATGCACGTTCTGAGCAACTTAAAAGGCAGATAAACCGTGCATGTTTCAGATAAGAGTAAATCTACTGACTCGTGGTTACGTGCTTTTTTGCCAACGATTCCAAGTCGTCGAGCAGCCAACGTGTTCCTAGGGAATTTTTATCCTCCCAGCACTATGCTTTCCACTAGCCAAAGCAACAAGAATATGGAGAGAATTGGATAATCCTTGGAAATGAAGATATATCGCGAGTTGGAATTTTATTTAAAGGAATTTACGTGAGAGGAAATATTCTGGTGCATAATCTTAGATGGATATATATCATGATATACGACGAATATATGTTTGAATAGCTGTTTGGTTCGAGGTGAATTCATTTTATTTATTGATAAACTAATTGGTTTCCTATTTCATCTCTAATAAATTCCAATCATCCAATCGAGTGCTGATCACATCCAAGTCTATTATTGTATCGATAGCAAAATTTATTGACTGTGCAATTGGTTTATATTGGTTTGATTATAGATTGTATAATATTCATTAGCATGTTAATGGATTTTATAAATATATTTATAAATTTTTTCAATATTACACGAATTCTTCTATAGATTAGAGAAAAAAGATTTGAAACAATCCTAATAATTTGAATTCCAACATTTTTTGCAAACTAATTAGTATATGTTTTTGAAACCGTATAAAAATAAGCGAAACACGTTGGAAAATTGTACAAGCACGAACAGAACGTGTAACTCTGATCAAATCGTGTTAATGGAAAACGTGAAACTTTAAAATTACATAAACCGCGTAAAAAAAAGACCCTAGTATACTTTCAAGCTTTGTAATCAAGCTTCACCATTAATTCATTTTTAACAAAAAAAAAAAAAAAAAAAAAGATATACATTTTTCATCGCAATATCTTTCAAATGTTTAAAAAGTTCTAAAGGATTATATAAAAAAAAAAACCAGCTCAAATTAACCTAGTTGAATTCACACGTTAATTAATTCGATTACCAGACTATCAAATCGCATCTACATACGTTCTGAAACCATTTTACTACATAATCGAACAATAAGCACCGTACTGCCTCCACCAACACTGTAAGTTTTCCTTTTGCGAATGAACATATGCCAGATGTTGCGGCCATCACATTCATTACACCGTTGTACACGTGTTGCCTGCATAAGGGGCCGCGATCCCTTGGTCCGAGAAAACTTTATGTTTACGATACTAATCTAGTTTAGGGGGCCATTCCATTGCTTAAGTCCCTAGCCTAAACCAAATTTTAACAAAGTAATAACTGGAGCATTGCGGCTATGAATAAAAACGAGCAGATTACGGCTCGTTGGTTAACGACGCTCTGCTCGGATTTCGCGCGTTTCTACATTGTTTCTCCGCCCAACGTTTATACTAATTTTCCTGTGGCAGCTTTGCACCATTGAAGCAGCGAGACGAGAACGTACCATAAGCTTTGAAATATCTTTAACGAATACCGTTTGTTCCGCTGAAATTGCGTAATACGTACGATTCAACATTGTTCAAAGACTTGTAGTTTTGTAGTGAATTTTCTTTTTTTAACCTTTCACGATTTTTTTTTTTGTTTCCCGACGCGGGAAAAATTGAAAGGAGCATTAAATAGCGTGACTCGTTCTTTGTTTTATTTGTTTTACGAATTATGCTATCGTATTACCCTGTCATATTTCGTCTTTTCTGTTGAATGGAGGATATTGTTATCCTATGTATTTTTATTCTTTCGAATTTTATGAAAAAAACGAACTGGAAAAACGATACATTGTTCAATATAATCATTTTCGTTGCCTTGTATATTATATATATACAAAGTATTTGGAGAAAAATTTAAAAGGTGAAGATTACGACATATGAAGTTATTTTTAAGTGAGATAAAACTCGCCAGATGGCAGAGTTGAGTTGTAAGAATTTTTGGTTATTGAATGATCTTATCTTGCGTTATTCTTATAAATATTCTCTAGTAAATATTTCAATTCTAAATATTCCAATATATTTTATTCGTCCAATGCAAAATTAAACTATAAGTATATCTATAAGTTAATAAAACCTTGGTATATTTGCACATCGATTTTTGCTTTAATCTTCAAAATTAAACCCCCCAAAACGTTAATTTTAAATCATAACTACATCAACTAGATCTTCGCATCAATCTTTAACCTATCCCTTACAAATCATCTAACCAATTCCCCTAAAATCCTCCTCAATCTTTCATCCCACTTACCATAACTGTCAACACCACTAACACCAAAGACTCTATGCCGAGTTTCCATCAGAGAAACCAGCACCCCGAACACCCAACCATCTCCTTCGTTCGATTCTCAGACCCAACATCGGCTCCCATTCCCTCCAACGTATAAGTATTCCAACCGAGGCAGTGTCATAGGTCAGTGGCTTTCCTCTCCCTTTCCTGTGCGTTGGCGTGCAGCTTGTTCGACGTCACCGGTGTTGGAGAAGGGTCCGTTTATAGGTCCATTTATACCACAACCGAGCCATGCACGTCCCGTGTCCATGCCATGTTCAAGCGTAAGGGTCCGTTTGTACTATTCTATATACGCCACGATCCGCCTCGACTACGCGCACAAACTTTCTTACGTGTCGCCAATTAAAAGTATCCGTACGCGCGTGACGTAACACGTCCAAGTGTCGAACTATATCGCGTAGAATACTCACAAACGAATCGACACGAGGATTCTTATTATACGATTCGACAATTGGAATAATGCGACGTAACGCATAATTGGCGACACGTAGACAGAATGTTTGCACATTCTTGTCGCGTACTGGATAAGTATAAACGAATCCAAACATGTGGCTCGCGCGATACGCGTGTAAGTAAGCCGTTTACGGTACTGAGCTAGCCTAGAGGCGGTCGAGTATGCGCTCTGAAGGCGTAGCTATCGCAGCCAGCAACACCGTGCAGATCCAGAAGACCCACGGTTCACCGTGGGAACACGTCGCAGAAGGTCAACGCCGAGGTGGATCGCCGTGGAAACGAAGGTTGAAAAGGGAAAAGGACGGTGAGGAGGGAGGACGATCGGTCCACCGTTAAACTTCGAAGCTCGCCGGAAGCGGACTCTGCTGCTCCGTTTCGTTGTTCTACAGCCACGTTCCACAAACGTCTCTCCTCTCTTGACCCTTAACCTTCTCGAAGAAGTTTTGACGATGGAACGTGTTGGTGGAACGTGTTGGAGAATACGTTGTTTGTTGTAATTTTGTCGGATCGATTTTTATCCTTCGATCTCCGGGATTATTACTTCTTTTCTACGAATGTTTAGGAACGCTTGGTAAGTTTTGATATAATAGTATTACAGGATACCTATTTCGATAGGAAGGAAGGGAGATTTAATCCAGCATGGAGTTTCGTAGTTAACAATCGTGTATATACGTGTGTCAAACGTGTTCAGGTATTAAGATGTAATAGAATATTATTGTAAATGTTGGGTAGTATTCGCGTGTAGAAAAACGTCGATGTAAGCTGTCAACTGTCAGACGTCTATCCGACAGCAGCCAAGTGAAATTGAACGGGCGCTTCCGGGATCGTGTTCGCTACATTTATCATGCTATTGCATTAGAGAAGGCTTAGTCGTTCGCGTATCAAAGGAAAATATATACTTATATTCGAGACGAGTAAGTTTCCTTTTTTCCCCCCAGAAATTTTATGATTATCGATTCCGTTCGGGATGTTGAAGACGTGGACGATCAGAAAATTATCAGTTATCGTTAAAGCATCGCGAATTACTTTTCACCATTGCTTAAATGCTACTACTTATAAACGCAGAAATTAATCTTCAAGGCAATTACTTCGAAGGCAACATCCAATTTCAAGATTTTAGACAGAAATAATACTATAAACCTTAGCAAGTTATAAGTAAGATAATTAACTGAGTAATTATCTCTTCGAACGAATGTCCCATAGGAATTTTCTCCTATATTAAATTTATTTATATCGATTCGTTTGGATATTTTGTAAATTATCTTACAAATTATTTATAAGAAAATTGAATTCAATATTGATCTTGATACGATTTCAAATATTTTAAACAGCTATCTAATCCACTTGATAACATTCGAAGCAAAAATCGGCCGCTATTTAAGACACGTACGGTTTCCAACATCGTTAGTAGCAATTCGTTTTATGATCATAATTAACTTCATGGTTACCATAAAGGTGTATCAGGAAACGAGCCACGTTATGAGTCATTAGATGATGCGAGTTGACAGTTATCCATTCAGAATTATGTACATCCCCATTCGTATTAAGAATCGGATATTAATTATCCGAGTTAACTTGATATTTCGAATTACAGAAAGAACATCCATATCGTCATTATGAATAAAAATTTCCTCATAACTAATAGATAATTTTTCTCTCCTTTTTACGCAACATCTTTATGGCTGTCCAATTTTCTCAAGATACACACACAGATTCTATACACGAAAAATAATCCATCCAAATCTTTTTTAACGAAGTCTCCGCTCTCGGTGAATACGAAACTATTCACATATGAAATCCATCGATATCACAAGGTTCAGGCATGCGACTGGAACGCCGCCGCCGCCACCGTCTCTCGATTCCTCCTCCGTTCGAGATGAGTTTTTCGAGCGGCGGCAGGTACCGCTGATCGTAGAGAACGAACCGTTATCCCGGAGCACTTTTCTCCGTATAAGTATACGCCATATAATATAGTTATCCAGATACCGGCCGCTTGCATACGGTCTCTTGGTCTTCTCGTAACGCCACCATTATGGGATATCGCCGGTGCAGAACACCGGAGTCGATGAGAGCATACCAGGAAACGCCGCGATACACTCGACAATGGAGTTATTGGACCGAGACCCCATCCTGGCCTCGAACACTCGCCTTCTGAGATTTCTGCTGATAAGCGCTCGCCTTTTTTTTATTACCGATATATTTTTCTTCTGGTGGATGAAGGCGCAGAATGTGTGTGCGGTGAAAGCGTGTTGCAAAGCGTTTGGTGTCTCGTTTTTTGACTGGATCCTCTTGATAATCATACGTTTGCATTATTGTCGAGGATATTGATATATATATGATAGCTTTCAAGACGATCGATCCTAATTTCTTCATATATCCATACTTCGTGTAGATTAAAGTCTTCTTCATACGCGAAGCAAAAAAATACACGAGGGAGAATGTTCAAATATTCATTCCCTATATCAAATCTGCAAACGTACAATATGCACGTATATACGTTCGTCAAAAAGGAATCAGAATCCATTATCTCTAAGAGGAAAGAAAAAAAAATAATCACGGGAAAACTAGCAACGATACAATCTACGATGGATCAAATTCCACTTCGATTTCGATCAAGCACGAATGCATTTTTATTCGTCGCGAGATTACGCAGTTCGCCGGAGCGTAAAATCGGATACACCTGTCGATAATCGTCAAACGCGCTTCCTAACTTCACGAGATCGCAACAAAGGGGGATGAGAGTGGCCGGCCGCTTATCTGCTAGACGGCTTATCGAGACCGGTATAAATCGTGACACGCAGCCGTAATACCGAGTCTCGTCTGCTCGCAGGAATAATCCCAAGGGAGCCGGGTACAAACGATACAAATGGCGGAGAACCGGCTGAGTTTCGCGAAATTCTGGCTGCGAGATTACGGCCTCTCCACTGTTTGCCTCCTCGTCTCGTTCGTTTTTCGCCGATAGAAGATAGGCGTGACGTGACTTGCAATTTCAGTTCGAATTTAGGCGAGCGATTTTGTTGATGTTTCATATGCGCGCAGAAAACTTGTTTTCGTTCCAGCTTGGAAAATCGATGGAGGGTTAAAAGTGTTATTTTCGAAATATTACTTCGCCCCTTGATTCGAAATATCTCCGAATGAGATCAAAGGGAATAATATAATATTTCCTTTCTAATTTAGAAAAACGTTACGTAAACGTCGTTTTATAAAAACTTTGAATCTCGGAAGAAACAAACTAAACGATTCCTTGAATGAAGATCGCTTTTGGCAAAGGGCTTGCTCGCTCTCGGCAACAATTCGTTCGTACGAAATCAACGGCCCATTCGCTCGATTCACTTGCCAGGTGTTCCTCGTTAACCCAAATCACCGATCAAACACCGCACGCCCTTTTATTCGTCGTCGCGATGCCTCCATTCCCCCCCTCCTCCTCCACCTTTTCACCGAAAAGCCAATATTCCAGGGAATACACCGTCCCCGGGATCTCGAACACCGGTCGGTCGGATGTTCTTTTCCCGGCCTAACGAGCTACATCCATCAGGGAGCGGCAAAACAGGCCGGGTCATAGCAAAACACGTCCCGGTTCGATCAATTTCCATTAGCCTCATTTATTTTTCGGAACCGACCAGATACACGCGTACCTCGGCCGGTCGGTGTCGTTGGCGAACCGCCACCAGAGAGAGAGAGATCGTTCCCTGCGCGCTTCCGCTTCCAACAACGTGCTCTCGTGGACAGCGCTGGGACACGCGAGCACGACTCGGTGTACCGCAGCGTGGAGAAAGAGGGAGAGGGAGAGAGAAGGAAGGAAGGAGAAAGAGAGGACGAGTATATACGGGGTGAATCGTCGTATGCCCCCAAATAACTTGCGAAGTACGATTGTATCCGATTGAAGGGCGATACATGTATAGAGTGTGAATTAATTATATTTCTTTCCTTAAAAATGAGCAAGAAATATCATCATCGTTAATATCCGCAAAACACACTTTTACCGTATTAAATATATCACATAACGTTGACGGAATTGAATCCCAAAAGAACGAATTCTTGGACCGATCGTTTCGTTGTTTCCAACTTATCCTAATTCCTGTTACATTCGCTCCCCTTGACGCAACAAAACACCCCGTATATGTATAGATACGAAGGGGGTTGAGATACGAGAGTAGCGTTCATGAAAGGCTAATGAAGACGTGTCGTTGGTCCATGTTCCCAGAATCCCTTGGCTGCCACACTCACGGGTCAGCCTAACGACCCACCGCCGCCGATGTACGATCCTTTCGCAAGCTTAATTGCCGATTATCTCGCAGGATCTGATATCGATCGCTCGCTCGCTTCCGGCATCCACGCCGTGTGCGTGCTACCTTCTTCCGTGTACCCTCTTCCTTCTTCTTTTCCCTCCTTTCTTGCCCATTGTCGAGACACGCATCGAGAGTCCTCGTACACGGCGGGGTATTTAAGGCCGTCGGTCAGACAGTTTTGCGCATACGTACGCGATAAGATCGAGATCGAGGCCAGATACCAGAGATATAAAAGTCGATGGGATGAGGCAACCGCTCGGTTGATTTACGGCGGAGGCGCGTGATCTACGGGGATCGTAGAGTAAACCGGAAAATCGGGATTTCTTTGGAGAGAATCAGTGGAAATCCGAAACCGGCCGATCGGTTATATATATACGGAATTAAATGGATCCGTTTCGCTTCTTGCGGATTTGCGAATTTTTGTATCGTATGATTAAATATTGATTTAACTCGATCGAGTTTTATTTTCGTTCATGCGTTATTCATACCCTTCTAATCGAATTTTCATCGAATTTCACGTGATCTTATTATTGGATTAAACGATTAAGTATAAATATCTCTCGTATAAATTATTGATGTAATTAATTTACGGTGAAACGGTCGATTTCTTCGGTCGAAAATCCTATTTCCTATTTTCTTCCTTTGCGAAATCTATCAAATATATAGAATAACGATACTTTTTTACCTTTGCTTTCGCGTTTGAAACAGCACGTAATCAACGAATTTCTTTAAAAGTAAATATATATATATAGATAGTTTATTCCGATCAGGAATCGATCGATTTTACTTTACACGTGAAAAATTTCAGATTCAATTTCTCTCGATATTTACTCCATATTTCCAATTTATTTCTTCATTTATGCCATCCATTTATACCTTATATCACACTATATCTATCCGACACATATCCAAAAAGAAAACATGTTATTACAACAACTTGTCATTAATATCAAAACTCTTTTACTTCCAAACTCACGCAACTGGTTTCATCCTTGTAAACTTTCCCCTCCTTTACGCTCCTTCGTACGCAACTATCCACGTGCACCACAAAATAAACTTCAAGTTATGAAAAAAAAAAACCAGTACTCTTCAACCAGTAGTTCGTACTTATTAATTTCTCCTTCGGGAAGAATAGCTTCGAACAGATCCTTGCTTATCCCAGAAGAAACGAGCCGCGATACGCCGGTTTAGAGGATCGATCGAGCGTGAAATTGCAAGAGGCGAATAATTTAATGAAGTCGTGTCGAGCGCATACGCGGGCAGAGACGACGAAATCCATAAATTCTTCCCAATGAAAACGTTCCTCGTGATCGGCGTGGAAACTGTCCGGCTGACATATCGCGTGGCACAGTGATAAATCATCGAAACAGCCACGCCACGGATCGATAGATGGCGTGGACCGGTCGTGGTGACGAGGCGCAGGAAATGGTATCCCGATTGAATTCCAAGCAGGATTGTAACACCGTGTAACGATCTAATTTGTTACGCGAATGGCCGGTTCGATCCACAACGAAATCCCGCCGTTCTTGCAGGTGCGCGCCACGCCGGTGTAAACGAGCGAGAGGGTAAGCCGTGGAAAACCTCGTGACCGAGCTGTGTCTGCGTAATTCGAAACTGGATCCTGGCACCGATCTAACGGTGTCTCTCGTCCAGGATCACCAGTTGTAACTGTTGCGGGGCAAGGATGGATCTCAGCTTGCTCTTCGTTCGAAATAGACGCTGGATTTAACGAGATCAACGTGCCACGGTGTTTAATGAATTTAATAGCGGAAATTAATGAACGTGGATGGAAGTTGTTACTTGTTATTACATGGATTTGGAATTTAATTCGGCTGGGATTTTAAATAATTGAATCGCTCGTAACTATGATTTGAGTAGATTGTAATATCTTGTATCTTATAAGAAGGATGAAATGTAATTTCTTTGGCGAAAAGTATTCGATAAAAAGGAATAATATTTTTGGGGATTGAACGATTGGAGATCTTTTTATTTTAAAGGTTGGAAGGATTAGTTTATTAAATGTGATGAAAAGTTTTGGAAAAATTGTAAAATAAAATTTGTAAAGATTTTTATCTTTTCATCATTCGAATTTACAATGCTTAGTAAAGAATTATAAATTCAAAAGATTATCTCTGCATTAATGGTTGAAAATCGATAAATGTTTTATTTGAATATGCAAAATTTTCACGATGTTAAAAATGTGTTCATTTATCAGAAGGAATTGCGAGTTTTTGAATATAAGTTAAATAATTTCAGAACTTTCTAAAGATAGAGCTTTCTAAATTTCTAAATTATTGACGATTAATTGTGATAACTTCGAAATTTGATATCTAAAAATAACAATCATTGTACTACCACGATAAAAATTTGTTTTTTAATCATCGTCAACTCTACCCCAAGCTTTTAATTAATTTTTATGGCCGCTCGAAATCAATTTTGCATATTAAAAACTCGATAGATTTTTATTTATACGCAGCATCAAAATATACAAAAATTATTCTCCACAATAAATTTCATTTACCCAAATATTGTTTTCGATTTATCCAAAAAAATAAATATATTTATTTATTTATTTGTATTTATATTAAATTTCCAAATATCAATAGATAACGAAAAATCTTTCAGAAAATTCTCATACCTTTTAACTTGAGAATTATTTTGATTGAGATAAATTTAAACTCGTTTTAATCCCATCGGAGCCACGTTTATCAAATAAAAAACAAATCGACTATTTTTGACTATTATTATTGCGATGAAATTAGAATCAACATTTTCCATCATTTGATATTTCGCAACTTTTGATTAGACGATCTAAAATTGTTTCTTCTTGGTCTCAACTTGGTTTACTGAGTTTACAACTTAAGGTTGATCAATTTAGATCAAGAGATCAAGAAAGCTATTGAATAATGAAATAAAGATGCGAGTAAAGAATATCAAACATGGACAAAACGAAGCTAAAAATATGATAAAAATTAAAAAAATAATTAACGACTATTTATATCAATCAATATCAATACAATATCATTTCTTTAAAGTTTCGATATTTTTATTATTGTTGTCTGCAAGACGTTTTCAATTGCTGTATAAGAAAATGAAGCTATTGAACTTTTATAAAATAGATAAATAAAAAGATAGACAAAGAAATTGCTCCACGTATAATCCATTATGCTCTTACCTACATCCACAATAATCGGAATTTTTAGATAAATTTCCTTCTGAAATAATTTTTAAATATTTTCTCAAACTACCAGTGAAATAATTCCACTTTCCTTCTTCCAGTTAAACGGAAGTCTCTCTCGATTACAGATTCACCCTCGATGAACGGATAAAATAGATAGAAACAGGCAAAAAAATAATAAATAAAAAGCATGAATATTACATCAATCTGAATTCCTAGCTCGGAAAGAGAAAAAAAAAAAAAAATCTATCGAAACGATAACAGGCTCGAGACGCATCCTGCGAAACTCGAGCGAAAATAAGAAGCTTCCGGTGGCGGCCTCTTTATTCCGGCGATCGTTCCGCCTCTGTTTCATCGAAAATCCTCTCTCGAAAAGGATTTCATGGAAATGAATTCCACGTGATAGAGAGAGAAAGAGAGAGAGAGAGAGAAGGAAGGGAGAGAGAAGGAGAAGGATAGTCGACCGAGAAAAAATATATGAAAAAGAGGGAGAAGAAAGACGAGTTGGAGGAAGAGAGATGGGAGAAAGCGGCGTGTGGAACTTGACGGTAATACGGATCGTCGGATTGCGGAGATTTCCCTCGGGAACTTCAACGATATGCAAGAATATCGGTCATCCAGTCGACGTTGTTGAAGTATTAGCGATTTTCGCGGGGAAACTCGGAGAAAAGGATTTTGAACCGGTCTCGATATCTTTGACGAATCTTTATTTCTCGAATCGAGAAATTTTTTAATCCTGAACGAATATCGCGGAGAGAGGAGGTGAAATATCAAAATGAAATAAAATAGAAGACAAACGGCGATAGCGAAACCTCATTTCTGGAACGTTGATTATAATATTAATGAGTCGAGTCCCGTGAAAAAACTCGCATTCGAAACCCATACCACGAACAAGATCAAAATTTCTGCCTCGTCGTCGATCAAACTCGAGCCGATATCTCGATCCATCGAGATGGAAGGAAGATGGATAAACTCGGGCAGAGGAAAAACGAAGGAAGAAACGTGGATAGTAATTAATCCGAAAAGATTTCAGATTAAAAGGATGGAGGAATGCGCGAAAACGTGTGGAACGCGATTCGATCGTGCGGTTTTTGCGGAATATCCGGTGTGTGTGTACACAAATGGCGGCTCGATGCAAATCCAGGGGTATTACGCCGTGAGAGGAGCCGGTGGACTCGGAAAAGAGATTTCACTGAGGCGACGTGCGCTTGAATTAGAGTCATGGTGCAACGAGGAAAATGGAGAAAAAGGTCGGCAAAAAGATAATAAAAAGTAGTCAGAGAGAGAGAGAGAGAGAGAGAGAGAGAGAGAGAGAGAGAGAGAGAAAGAGAGAGAGAGAAAGGAAAGATCGACAGGAAACGAATAGAGCTGTCCGTGAATGAATAAACTTCCTACCTAGATTTTCGTAGAAATTCTTGTTGGTGAATCTTGTTCGATGAATACGGTTCTGGGTTGATATAGATAGTGAAGTGTATGATGACGGATAGTGAAACGAGTTGGAAAAGTGTTGGAAAAAATTTTGCGATTCTTTACGGATGGGTCAATCGATGTTGGTGGAATAGTTAATTGAGTTGAATTTAGCTTTGAAGCAAATACATCAATACTCATATTCATTGTTAAGCTCTTTTAAAATTAAAGGATAAATTTAAAAGTATTCTTCGAATGAAATGCACACAGTCTCTTAATGGTTAATGTCGAGAACGAGTAGGAAGTTGAAGAGGCTGAGAATGAAATGCAAAACGATGAAGAAACGAAGAACTCAAGAGACAGTTGTTCGAAAGAAAATAAATAAATAAAAACCAGCAATAAAAATAGAGAAAGAGAAATTGTTAGATTATTGTATATTATACAGAAAACCAACGTATATATACACTAGTTATGTCCATAAGTTACTTGGATATTTGGATAATATTTGAATCTCGTAGAAACGTTTGATACTTCTTTCGAATAAAAATTCGAATAAGATGTGATAAATGAAATTTCGTTTACACTTTGATCGACTACAGAGAATTAATCACATTGCCAATTTGATATGACATTCGAGCAAAAATTCGTATTCGAGCAGAATCTTTTTATCCTGTGAAGAAGTGGTAACGCGACACGAATCGAATTTCGATTGTTGACACGTTACACGATTCTCTTTTGTGTTAATAATTAATTTTGCAATGCCGGTTGCCCTCCGATTCTCGTGCAGAGGTCTCGCTCTTGATGGTCGAACTCAAATTTCGGAGCAATTTCGCGGTGCGACCGAACACGGATTCCGACTAATTTCGCGGCGCAACTCGAAATCGAGTATTGGTCGACCATCACGATGTAATTCGAAATCCAATTTGAATTGTTTCCGCGAGTGCGAGTCGAAATCCAATTTCTACCAATTCCACGATACGACTCGACAGAGTCGACTCTAAGTTAATTTTCGTGACGAGCATTAAATAGAGATTTCGGTTAATTTACAGTTGTAAGCTCATTGCTGTTCAAGTATCGACGCTTAATTACTACGAGTAATTATTGATGAGCATCAATTGTGGAATAATTAATTCATCAGTGAAATGCTTATTAAATATCCTATTCTCTATACTTTTAAACGTAATGATCGAGGCGCATGAGAAATTCTAAATAAAGATTTTCATCTTTAATGAATTCCTAATTATCAAATCCTACATCAACTCGACCAATTAAATTCATAATTTAAAACTCGAATAAAGTTGCCCAAATTCCAATTAATTTAATGACGATCCTCAAAAGCGAGTCTCGATCTTCCGAATTGCGATTATTTCTTTTTTTTCGTTCCAATGGCAGCCACGTCGGAAAGAAGGCGGAGAAACTGCCGAAACTACTTTGCAAGCAGTTTCTCGCGTGACTATCTCGAACTAGTTTGGAACCGGTTGCACGAAACTTTCGTACGAGCCCCTCCATTGTCGCGTTCCTCTCGATGCTTGACCTCCTCGCCGTTGTCATCCCCTCGCGAGAAGGAAATTATGTTAAATCGAGAAGGAAAATGTAGCGTTCGGAGCTGGAAACTCCGTGAACTATGCGAACTTCGAACGAAATTTTACGTAATATCTAATTATCTAATCAAACTTTTAACTCCAATTATCCATTAAATTCACTCGTATGAAATTGTAGATGTCGTATAAAATATGTAAAAAATTCATTAAGCTGAATATCTTCTATTGTCTGAATTTTCATTAGTTTTTATTATCATCATCGAACGTTATTTCATTTATACGAATATCCTTGTAATATGTAACTTTATCATTTTTAATCGAATAAAATGAATTTACGAATTGACGACAAGTAGTAGTTTTTAATCAACCCCGATACACATCGTGTTTCATTCTGCAAAGTGAAAAGAAAAATTTTTCTCTCCTCTCAGAGACCACAAACGATAATATTTATCGATAAAAATGACGAATCTCTGCAAATCTTCGTCAATTAGTCATTCTCGTGCATTTAATCCTCTCGAGATTAAACCGACTATTTAACTTTCACCCTTCTCTATTTTCTTTATCCAACGAAGAATCGCGCAACAGAAAATGAGGGGAATTAACGATCTCGGTCGAGATCGAGTAAAAATTCTGAATGAATTCCTTAGAAAAAACTTTTCAATCGGGAGAATTTAACTTTGTCTTTATAATTCCTTCCCTTTCCTCCCCTAATTCATCCCCTTTATGAAGATCTTGCGGGACTTCCTTCCTCACACCGTTTGTTTTCATCATCTTCTCATCGACGCTTGGGAACTTCTTAAATTACAGATATTGTTGGCGGGAGGGGGAGGGTGAAAGTTTCGGGTAACAGAAATTTTCAGAGGCGGAAAACCGCCAACAAGGATGGAATAAAAGTGAAGAATGAGAGGAACGCGAAGATAGGCCGTTGGAAAACTCGTGGAAACCACTCGTTTCGAGTAGACAATTCAGGGGATGAAAACTTGCAGAATTTTCCGGAATTTTCAGTTCCACGCTTCTTGTACCAATTAAAAGGCTAGAAAATTAAACTAATTAAAAATGCCTGACCAACTCTAAGTGGCTTCGAGCTCCGGCCCGTAATCTTTCTCGGTAACAATGAGAGGATGAAAATCGCGCTCATTAAAGGCATTGCTGTAAAGACTTCTTTGAATATTTTCGGGAAAGGAAACGAAGGAAAGATTATTTTTGAACTCGTTCAATTCGAGAAATACCGCGTAAGGTTGTTAACGAGATACTTTGCACTATGTATACTGGAATTTTCAGACTCATAGATAATAATGAGAAATAATCGATTAATTTTGTATATGGATTTTCGAAAGATAGGATTTATATATGGATGAATTTTTAACGATTATTAAACTTTATGAATATGTAATATGCAAAAAGAATCAATTGAACTAATCGTTAAACAACTAAATAAAAATTAAAATACTATCTTCCACGACAATTTTCATCATTTTTGAAATTCGATATTGAAAATTGTTGAATTAAGTTAAAATTAAAAAAAAAAAAGAAGAAGAAGAACTCGTCCAATAAATAATTCCCTCTTTCGAACAATATTTTTACCATGGCTTTAACATGTTCGTGAACCATTGTCGCTTAATGGAGAAACACGGAAAAATCAGAGGAAGCAGAGTGAAATATCTTCAACCCTTTAGCGCGACAGGCTTTAGAGATCAGGCATCCGTTTCCCCTCGCAAAGGATTCACGGATTAAAGGGTGAAACTCGCGGTGACCCAGTCTCTTCTTCCTCCTCCGCGTCCTTTTTCACCCGGGAAATTGCACCAGGGGGGATTATAGCAACGACCAATTCCACGTTCATCAAGAGTGCAAATCTGAGAAGACCGTGGTTCGCATGGCTTAGAACCGACGCCAAAACCTCGTTTGACATTCATTAGGTCTTTTATCGCGAAGAACAGCCGGCCAGCCTGGTTTCACGTCGTGTAGATATAATTATTTAAACCAATATTTATGGCTTAAATGCTCGTCGCTACAGACTGAAATGCGCCAATCTTGCGGCGAGTGTGAAATAGAGAAATTTTGAAAGGATTAAAATTGAAATTGTAGTAAAATTTCTTCGTCAAAAATTCTTTCTCCATATTATTAAAAGGAAGTATTATATTTCAAAAATGAAAAATTAAAAAGCAACTTTATAAAAGAAAAATTATTGAAGATATAATTATTGACAGTAATAATCGATAGATGGCAGCATCTACTTACAACTCACGTACGCATAACGCGCACAACATTCCTTGTATTTTTGTACGCGACCTTCGAATCTGCCACACTGGCCATGAAAAACGGATGGAAGGTTTCGTTTACGAGGCGCGAAACCGATACGATCTTCCTCGCCCGGTTCGTTTCCATCAACACCCTCGACTTCCTTTTGCTCTTCGTCTTTCCCGCCTTCGTGTTTCCCCCTCGGTCGATGGACGGGGATGGAAAAAAAGAGAGAGGAAAAAAAAAAAGAGTAAACGGCGGAAGAGTGTCCTCGATCACGGGAGGCGGGTTGTTGGAAAACCAAAGAAACGAGCGAATTTGTTTTTTCAGAGAGAAGATACTCGGACCGATTGAAAATGTGGGTTAAAGGGGATGTAAACAGAGAAGAGGAGAGCGAAGGTAAACGCTATGGAGAGGAGCGGATTTCCGAGGAGGAAAAAAAGGGAGATAAGATTTTAAAGTCGAGTTTTCAGAGATGAGTGAACGATCTTCTTGTTGGTATACGCGATTTTAAAATAATAGAAGAGGCAGTTGAAGAATGTGAGTTTAAATATCGATTATGATCATAGAAAGGGAAAAGAAATTTAGTAATTTGGAATGTGACAAGTGTTAAATAAAGTGAAAATAAAAGTAATATGGAGAAAGATTATATATTTTTTTTATATCTGCTATGATTAATAATATAATGGAATTAGTCTCGAAACAATATTATTTTCTATTCGTTCAATATTAATTTTTTTAAGTTTGTTATTATCTTTCTGATATTATTTTATTTTTTGCAAGAAATTGTATCTCTTAATTTTTAACGCTCTAAATTCCAAGAGAAAACCAAGTAAAGGAGAACTTTCTTATACTTTAATATAATACATGTCAATATATTGAGACTGTAACAAAGAACAATATTTATGAAACAACAGATTTATGAAGTTGAACAAACAAGTAATTTCAGTGCAAACAGAAATTGATAGGTACTGAGCAAACAATTTCACGATACTATGCTGATAGCAGTTTCAATTTCTCTCTATTAATAAATAAAGAAAACAAAATTGGAAACTAAATTGATAGCGATTAACAAAGTAAGTCCGATATCGATGTGCAATTTATTGGAATTTTTCGATGAAGATTATTTGAAAGTCATTTCAAAATATTTGAAGATCATTTGGAAATCACTTAAAAATCATCGAAAGGAAGAAATTTCTGTTATAAATATTTATAAATATTTTCTTCGTATAACTGGGAAAAAATTGATTTAAGTTTTCGAAAAAAATAATCTTCTTATTAGTGAAAAAAATTATAGTAAAATATAACAAATAAAATATTGTTAAAAATCACGTACATATACGTATGTTATAATTAAAATAGTGGAGCATATTCAAGTTCTAAAACGGTTTAAATCGCGATACAAATTTTGCACCTGATTACTTATTCGAATAACACAGATTCTATGATAAATGCTTCCCAAATATAAATGTATCGCGTGACAATATTCAAAATATATACAGAGGACATTATTTCCGTGGAATTATTCTGACAGTTAGTATAATTAACGTGTTTTCTCGTGTACTCTGTAGCGCCAGCATATGAAATTTACAGACAGAATGTCGATATAGAGAATTGACGAGCCACGTGCGATATTTAAATGTTAATCATATGCATCTCCAGATTTAACGCAATAAACACGTCACTCGTCAAGTGATCGGCTAATTGCACGAAAATTGTATGAAACTCGTAAAACGTAAAAAGAAAAAAAAAAAAAAAGAAAAGAATAAAATTGAATCAAACATTATCTTAATGATATTATAATGATATTTAAATGATGAAAAATAAAAGAAAAGAATTTTAACAATTTAAATATTAATAATTTTAAGATTAGAATAAAAATGAATGAATTAATTACTTAAATCGCATTAAATATATCATTTATTTATACCTATAAAACTATCACTGTATAAATTTGATAAACTTTAAAAATCTTCCCCGATATAAAAAAAAAAAAACATCCGTTATCTTTTAAATCCAAAACAAAAAACACGTTTCCTATTATTTATTTCGAAATATCTAATCCGACGATAGAAACGAAATATTTTTGTACAATTCGGAAATATAACCATCCTTCCTGCTCCCCGATAACTGGCGACAGTTTGGCACGGAGATCGGGGGAAAAAGAGGGAAGGAAAAAAAAAAGAAAAAAGAAGCGAATTTTTCTCCAACAATCAACTCTCAACGAGACAAGACAATGCAATAAAAAAACGGTCGTTTGGCAAAAGAAGAAAAAAGAAAAAAAAAAGAAAGGTTCTCACTCGTTGCGCAAAACCGGCCCAGAATGTGGACGGTGCACGGTGAACAAATAGAAGCGGGAATGTCCAATGAGAAAATACCTTTCGCGTGGTGTACCAATGAACGTCGACCGGGTATTAACAGGGGAATATTTTTCGGCAAGGTGATATTTACGAAGACAGGGCGGTCTCTTCCGTACAAACCTGGTCCGACAACCGATGTATACGCGTATACAAACTTGTATTTAACCGTGCATACCCATAAATACGCGGAAACCATCGTACACGCGACCGTACGTTTCCGTTTGCGGACGCCTAGTGTATGTACACGAAATACGCATCAGCGAAGTGGCCTGGCCACATCTAATACGTGTAATCAGCAAAGGCCGGGGCGTAACATCTGCATAAATGCAATGGCTTACAGGGATGCATATCATAGGCGAGACCTTATGGTCCTGAGTTAGACACCCTGTCATTTGCATAAATACATCTCGATGATTCTCGTAAAGTTGATTGAAGTGTCAAACACGAGAAAATTTTGGGGATGAAAAACTACCATTTGCAATATCGAGAGCGTGTTTTCTTCTTTCTTTTTTCTTTCGGTTAGTTGCTTTTAATGAAGTGGTTTGTATCTTTATTTAAAATGAAACGAACTGATGATTAGATCAATATTGATTTATTACAGAAAAGAAGAAGGAGAATTATTTGACTTTAATTAACGATTTTATCATAGAACGAGGAAGAAATCCCTCGAGCATGAAACTTTTTCAAATTATTTCACCCCTTGATATCGTAAACTACCCCTATTTTAATTTCACAATAACGAGATACAATCAATTTGCTTCGAGGTATCGATATCCCTGGGAACGATCAAATTTCGAAAGTCGAACAAAATTTTTCAGATATTCCGAGGAAATTTCACGATTAATAAGCACACGACGAGAGGAAAGAATTCGCTTCTTTTGCGAGATAAGTTTTTTATAAAATACCAGAGTGTCAAGTTCCTCAGATACCTACTTGCCAAGAAATTCTGTGGAATTTTCATATTCCCTTCACGCTCGGTTTTCTTATTTTAATTAACCCCTTGAGATAGTTGCTCCCTCCCATGTCTTTGAAATCGTTACGTTCGCGGTGTTGATAAGCAGAGGCTTGATGAATGCCGAGATCCCCGTGGCTTTTGTTTTGCGTTCGTTTACAAGCTATATAAAGGCGAAAGGAAAGCTCTCGTCGAATAAAGATTCGCCTCTGCTTTTTTATTATTCCATCGCTACGTACATACTTAAGATTTAATTCATTAATCCGGAAAATATTTATAGAATTTGTTTTATACAAATTATATAGTAAATTATATAATCAATCAATTGTATTTTTAATAGCATTATAATTATACGCTATATATTTTTTTAAAAGTTGAAATAATGTAAGATATCTCTTTGATTTCAAATATCTTAAAAATAAAGGAAATATTCCAAAAAAATTTAACAGATCCAACACGATAACTCGAAAATAACAAAATAATGAAACAGCAATAAAGGATGCCAAGATGAGATAACGAGATTCGCCTACAACAAAGGATCATAGCAGCGCCGATTTGAATCGTGGATCAGTTATCGACAAGAGAACCGGATGGTCTGCAATTTATATATCTGGCCAATCCCACCACGTTGTAACGTCCGATCGCGTTCGACTCGATCGTAAATTTAATTGTGTAACGAGCAAACGTTCGCAGATCCGCCACTCTTCTCTCTTTCGTCTCTCTTTGCTCGGGACCGCCATCTCGTTCGCGTGGTAACAGCTCGTAATTACTGGCCAATGCGGCCAGCCATTGATCCCGAGGACCATTTGTTTCCACGAAGATCCGAATGCCTTGAAAGAGGAACACGGAAACAACGCTTCGAATTTTTCTTCGAGCTCGATCAACCAAATCTGATAGCTTTCACTTTTTTTGTTTTCGATGGAAAATTTGATCGAAATCTGGCAGATACGTGGAAAAAGTATTTGCATTTATGTTATACTTAGATATTATTTTACAATGTGGATATTATTTATTCAGATTCGAGTATATATTATATTTCACGTTATTTAATAATTCTATCACGTACGAATACGATACGAAAATGTTTCGGTGAAAAATAAAGGTTATGTGTAAATACTTTGCAAGCACTACCAACTTTATGATTCTCTGATGGATGCTAGAATTGTACAAAGCGAATGTGTGTTAAAAAAAAATGTAATAAAGGCGAGATAAAACGGGAAAATTTCACGAGATAAGAGAACCCATAATGCTCAAATTGAAATATAGAGAATATCCTCGGTGCCCTCTTCATCCTCTCTCATTTCTTTTTTACATATCGTGGAATTGCAAATATTTTCTATTCAACGTATAAAGTATATTTTATAAATTTAAAAAAAAAAAAAAGATCAATGCTTAGTATTTTTAATCAACGGATTGTAATACGATACAATGATTGTTATCAAGTTCTTCGTTTCATTTCTATGGCGTCAAATTTTTTTTCTATATGAAATAATAAATGCAAAATAGGAGATTAGAATTTAAAAGAAAAGAAAATATTTGTCAAGATCGAATTAATACCATTTATTCTATGATAAATAGTATCGTGAAGAAATATACATTTTACAGGTATTAGATGTACAAATGTTTGCGTGTATTTGCGTATTCGAGTAAAAGAAAAATTGTTGATGATCGAGGATTAACTGGATACGAGGGAAATCTGAATGTACGTGGAGCGTGAAATAAAAGGGAGGTAAAGCGGATGGAAAGTAAAAGGGGTATCAAGAGAAATAAAAGAGAAAGTGGGATGGCTTGTTGAAAGAAGGAACGAGTAAAGGAGAGTTATGAGACTCGGGCACGCAGAATAACTCTATTTATTTTTTATATCGCTTGCAGATGCAAATGAGGATGAAATGAAACTTTATACCACTTGAAATATTTCAATGTTTCGAGAGCCGGGTAAATTAACTTTTTATAAGTACGATCTTGTGGCACTTTGAACAATTTCTGAATAAAAGTTTTAACGTTTTAATAACACGTTATTTTGCAATGTGAAAAATATACGGTTAAAAGAAGAATTCCAGAAATTATTCTCTTTTCAAATATTTTCGCTTCTCTGTGGATTCACATGCAAGTTACAATATTGACGTTCCATGAATTCTGTTTTTAATTTTATCTTTGTATATTCGTTTACGTTTGAACAAATATTTTCATTCTGATTACAATGAATTTTCAATGCCGTGTTATAACAAATCATGCGCGACATATTTACATTTATCGATTAATTATCAAGTAGATTTCGAATTTAAAGTAATCTTTGGAAAATAAAAGGTCATTGCAAATATTTGTAATTGTAATTAAACTTTTTTTCAAAAATTTTATTACAATGATTTTCAACAATTGTTCATTTTAATAAAAGTATACCGCGATTGTTCTATCAAAACACTGTTCTAGATACTAATAACGATACTAATTAAAATTAAAGCTGAATGTGAAAATGGAAATTGAATTTAATAATAATAGATTAATACTTTATACTTTATTTATTTTCATATGATATTATTGTCGTTCTATTAAATCTTGCTAAAAATATTAAAAAATATTAATGTAACTTTTCGATCAGTGTCTACATGTTCCTATTATTAAACGAATGAATTAAACCTACCCAAACTTTGAATTTCAACTTTCAATATTCAATCTGTACATCATTTGACAATCTTTTTCATTCGAAACATATCGTAAGAAAAAAAGATCAATTAATTACCTTTACTGCAAAACAAATTAAGCACGTCAAGCGTTCGAACCATTCACCTGTAAACAGCTCAGAGACACATGCTTTATGAAGCAAATTCCCCGTATAAGTATCCAGTGTACAAAATCGACGTTAAATTCCGGTGTCGATGCGCCACTCCTCCGATTTCAAACTTTCCAACAGATTTGAAGGAAGGTGTGGAAGTTGGGCGGCAAACTTTCGTCGGCGACCTTCTCACCTATCGAGTGGTAGTGAAGTTAAAACGGCACGTGTCCCAAATAAATTGGAGCCAGAAGCGAGCGATTGATCAGCTGCAGTTAAGTGGCTGTGCATTGTCGGACATATTGCGCGCACGTGCGCCGACGAAAAATCGAAAGTATCGGGCGGAAACTTGTGGAATCTGGCGCGAAACGTAAATTAAATTTCGGACGTTGAATATTGAAAGTTTGTTCAACCGAGAAATTGAAGAGATGCTCCCACGAAATCGCTGCGATTAGGAGTCCAAATGAAAAAGAATCCAGAAATGTTTCCTTTTTTTTTCTTTTTTTTTTTTTAAGAAATATTTCGAGAGAAGCCAGGACTGGGAATTATTATTGTGAAGAATAAACTTCTTTAAGAAGCGATTTATGAACGAATAATTTTAAATATAAATGGATGTTGAAATATTGAAAATTTGTTGGACCGAGAAATTGAAGAAATGCTCTCTCGATTAGCATTTTGAATGAAAATGTTGGGATGTTTGTTTTAGGACAATATTGAATTTTTTGCAACGAATAAATTTGTCTATGAAATTTTTCAAAAAATAAAATATATTTTTATTTTTGTTGAAATATTTCCATAGATTCAGCGGAGTGTAAGAAACAAAAATTCTTTGTAAAATCTGGAAAAGGAGGAAAGTAGAGGAACGAAATTCTCTTCATAAATTTTTGATATTTTAAAAAGGGGCAAAGTATTTTTATTTTTATTGAAATACTTTCACACTTTTAGCGAAATATATGATTGGAAATCGTTTATGAAACCTGCGAAGAAGGAAATTTACCATAAATTTCCAACGTTTCGCCAAAAGAACCGAAGCATATTTCCCTCTTTATTAAAACACTTCCATAGCAGAGTATAAAATAGAACATTTTTCGTAAAATCTTTAATAAAACAAAATTCTTCATAAATTTTTGACGTTTTATAAAGAAAACGTAAAATTTTAAATATTCTTGATATTACATCCTAATCTTTATGGATTATGGATGGTACAATTTTTCAAAAAAGTGTACTAATGAAGAGATGAGAATTATGTGATTAGATCCTCGTAACAATCAATAACAGGATATCTTTCTGTTTGCCAATGTGAAAGAAGAACGTCGAATTGGATTAAATTAAACAGATAACAGAGCGTGACGAGGCCGTTATTATGCAATACTTTCAGGTGTATAATTGAATTGTGTCGTGTGTTACTCGTGACGATAACACACGTCTTGTAAAACATCAATTAGCCACGCTCAATTTAAATTAACACATGTAAAACATCTTACGTGGAATCTCTTCATAAAAAATATGCAAGTGAGAATTCGTGAAGTTCGTCTCGTCCATCGATATTTTCATAATATTCTAACAATTGAATCTTTCGTGTTTTTTCGTGCAAAAAAACAATTATTTTGATAAATTACATGGATATCTTGATACACTTAATATTTTCATGGGATTACAGGAAATAATATTTATATAATATCGATATTTCGTCCTCTGGGGGATTTATCTCTTTAATTCGTTGATTAAAATGCAATGAACCGTGAAACAAAAGCATGGCGAGAAAGGATTTATGAAGGGCGAATTCCATACTGATTAAATCTTGATTACTTTGTAATAATACATTAAAATATCGATCGGACGATACACGACGATACAGGAAAATTTATATTATTCGAGCGAGTTTATCATTTTGACGCAATTAAATCAATATTATTCGATATTGTTTCAAAGATACGAATCTCTATATAATTACATCTAATATTCCTCCATCCTCGTTTTTATCGGATATTCACGGTTGATCTTTTACGGTAAAAGATTTCTTCCAATATCTCTGACGAGCTCTGAGATCTTTCATTATGGAAATGTCACAGGATATGATAATAAAATGCGAATTTAACGTACCCTTGGAAAGCAATCGACAATAAATA
Source organism: Apis florea (assembly GCF_048593485.1). Classification (NCBI taxonomy): domain Eukaryota; kingdom Metazoa; phylum Arthropoda; class Insecta; order Hymenoptera; family Apidae; genus Apis; species Apis florea. Next base: position 164,884 of record NW_028256823.1, on the reverse strand, counting down.
AGCATTACGGAATAACGAGATTGGTTTAATAAAGTGATATAAAAAAAAAAAAAAAAAAAAGAAATCACCATTATTCTTAATTCGATGACTTTCAAGGATAATATATATTTATATTTAAAAGAACACGATGCATTAAAGTTCAAATATGATCAACATTTATACGTTAACAATTTATACGTTTACAATAATTAAACTTCGTCAAAATATTCTGTTTGTATTTTTCATATGCTAATGTAATAAAATAGATTTTCTTTTTTTAAGAAAATGCGACAATAAACAATAATAGAGGTTGACTCATCGTCGCTCGAATCAGGATTTTACCGATGAAAACATGGATAGATATTTATAAAACGAGAGACGGCCGAGGCAGACCGCCGGTCGATCTCCTGAGAATAGATCTCTAAACCCAGTTATGCGATTTATTCCGAGCCGGATCGCCAGCTATTTGGAAACCTTCGATTTTCACCGGAGAAAAACGGGGAGGAGCTCGTGAACGAAAATGCGTTCCATCGTCACTGGTTATTTGTTTCTTCTTTCTCATTTGCCATAAACGACAAAGGTTGACAAAATGGCATATGGGCTTCCTCTTGATTCGATTTTCTTGAACTTTTTCTTATTTCGAGGCCGAAATAGAATTTCTCCTGTATTTTCACTTCAAACTTTTTCACGATTCGAGATTTGAATAAACGATCTTTAATTTGTACGTAAATGAATTATAATACGTAAGTAATTATAATTAAAGTGATGTGAGAATAAATAAATAAATAGATAGATAATGTTACGTTTTCTTTTTTTCGTTTCTTCATTGAATTAATTGCAAAAATAATTAATTTCATTATTCACAAAGTAAATATCGTCAGACAATTATATCTCTTGTGTGTTAATTTGTTCAGAAAACGGTTTATTGTTTTCTTTTTTTTTGTTTTTTCTGACAATAGATATAAAAAATTCCATATTTTAAAGTTATTGTAATAATACATATTGGAAAGGATCAATTCATAGAATTAAAATCAACATTTATCAGATGCAAAAAATATTGGAAGGCCACAAAATAATAAAGAGAAAACAAACATTCGTCATTAACTGCACACATAATATATTTTTTTTTTGTCTTTTAACGATATCTATGTATTTATTTATGCAAATAAACGATTACGCCATCCTCGAATATGCAAATTCGTTCTAAATATTCATATGTATTCAGACGCGAACCGATAAAAAGTAAAAAACACTTGTCCACTTCCTGACGTTCTTCGATGCTAATTAACCAACGAATCGAGCATCAGCATCGAATTTGTCGCTCCGTTCGTTTCGTCAACACATCGTCTGACGAACGGCGTAAAATCTATTCTCGAACGAGAGAATACATGAGTCATCCGGTGGCGAAACTCATTAAATTAATCGACGATGCATTTCTCATCTGGGAATCGAAAGAGAATCTCAAAGGATATCCAAATGTGACTAATCTAACTGAAGAATCCCCACCAACGAAATTAAATTCGAGCATTTTGCATGAAAATGCACACCTATGTGATTAAAAATCGTGAAAAATTTGAAGATTTTCATAGTAACAGTTTATTTTTATTGTAATCTTTGAAACATTTAATGAATAATTTTAGTAAGATCGATTAGAAGGTTGTCTGAAGAGAGTTTTGTTGAATATTTATTAATATCTCGAAAAAAGTGATTAAATCAGTGATGCTAAGACGATAAATACGATAAACAAGTTTTTTCTCTGATGATTACTAATGTATCTTAATAAATGTTAAAGTAAGATGATTGTAATTGATCACGTTTACTAACACAAACAAGAGATGATATTTTTTAAATTATATTTTTGAAATCAAGTTTAAGTATATTTGTTAAGACGCAAGATAGTTTGATTTAATCTAGAAAAGATACGAAATTTTCAAAAAAGTTTTGAAATTAAATGTAATCAGATATTCGTATACTCGAAGAATTTTTAGATTCGATCTTAAAATCTCGAAATAAATCAATTTTATTTTTACCCATAGAACAATCTTTTACTAATCCATATACAATTCCAAACTAGGCAAATTTTTTTGTATTTAACAAATTTTTAAACTCGATTTTGTCGAAAATGTAATTTCAAACGAAAAAATGTTACACTTCTTCTTTTTTTTTTCTTTGGATTTATTTTTGCATATAAAATAATTACATTAAAATATAGAATCCAAAGAAAATTTTATTTAAAACCATTATTCTTCTATGTATGAACATTCAATGAACCTAAAGTGTAAATTTTTCGATATTATATCTTATATCATACGATCTTTCAATTTTACGTATGTCTGTATAATATATAATATAGTATGATAATATGATAATGTAAAATGTGATATGATTCATATTTATTATTCACATAACCTACGGTATATGGATTTTCTAATAACACAACAGTATGTGTTTCAAAACAGCAGAGTACCTCTTGTTTCAAAACAATGTATGACTATGTGTATTGAAATAATGTAACGCCAAGAATATCGGAATACCATAATAATATACATTTCCTGATAAGTTAAAATTGCATTCTTCCTTGAGATAAGACGATCAATATCGATTTTAAAACGCAAGTAATGCTATTATTACATTTTTCTTCTTAATGTATTTTTATGTTAAGGAGAACAATGTGTTATAGTTGTTTTTTAAAAATTAAGAATATCCTTAAGGCATCTATTTTGTGCATATTCTATTTAAAAATTGTACATCCTTTAACCAAATAATTTCCCAATCCCGATATTTTTTGATTGACAAAATTTCATTTATCGTCAATACGCTATACTCTAATATTCTTATTTTAATAATTAAAAATCTTCCTAGTAAATCTACAAAAAAGAGATCCTTATATTACAAGAATAGACGAAAGCCTATAATATACAATTTATGTATGACATTTATCATCCTTTCTTACATTCAATCTTATTCATTGGAGCATAATAGAAGAAAAAGACAAAACCTATATTAAAGAAAACTCTTATTTATGTAACTGTACTTATATAATTATCATACAAAGAAAATTCCAAAATGTATTCTTATATTATGAACGTAAAATAAAATTTAAACGAATATTGGATATCGTTCAGCTACAAGGAATATCAATTACTTTCGATCCTTAACTAAAATGCACTCATTCCGTTCAAAGAACACGGAATCGGTGCAAATCAATTGTGGATATCGGTTGATTGTCGGTAATACGATTATGTTACTCGAATCCAATAATCGGATTCTGCATTGAGAAGTGATGAAACCTTCGGTTAGACAGTCCTGATAGTCTCGATACTTATTTGTCCAAACGATTCCGTAGGGGATCTATCAGTTCTGCTGATCTGCTCTGATCTCGTTCCGGCCAGTTTATTATCCTGAATTCGTTTAACTCTATTGTGCGTGGATGCGTTTCAAACTGGCGTCTATTTTGATATTCATGCATACGTACACGCAAGGATCGATGTCAGATTAATAGATCTAGATATATCGAGATAGGAAATATTTTTAAGAAATTTTTGAACAGTTTTTGATTTCGTTATAAATTTGAATGAATATATGGAGAAGGATTTTTAAAAGTTTTGATCAATCAAATACTTGAATTTCAGGTATCAGATTTGAAACTGATACCACTCGGTTGATTCATTGAACATCGAGTTTTGTGAAAAATTCAATCGAATCCAATATTCATTGTAACTTTCTTCGTGAAAGTTTATTTATTTCGAAAATGAAACTTTGTTCTAAAAAAATGTATTATATTTCGAATATTCAAACGTTCAATTAATAATAATAAATTTCCTGGCATTGAAATTGATTTATTCGAATAAAAATCAAAAAAGAACGACAGTCCATATTTAAAAAGCAAACGAAGAATATAGAAATTTAGAAAAAAATCTATTTGTATTTTTGTATTACAATATATTTACAATATTTCTATAATCTCATTTATTTTTAATCATGAATGTAACATTCGATCAACTTTAAATAACATTCGATAAAAAATTACACGTGAAACTCGTTTATCTATCAAACGTTCGAATCATTCGAAGTATTTTTGATCAAACGAAGACAATTACCAGACTGGCACTTGACCATCGACGTTTCTATTATCCGGTTCTTGCCGCTCCTATCCGATCGTTACTCACGTTTCCAGGCCGTTTGCCATCGCTTATAGACTCAATTTGTAAACCTCAATCGGTGGACAATGAAACGAACAGAGAGGGTGAAAAAGGCGCGAACTTGATAGCATGGAAACTAAGAAACTGACTCGTCAACGATTCTTTTTCCCAATTTCTCTCGACAAATCTCGATAAACAATTGCTAAGTTTACCTCGATAAATATTTCGATAGATATTTAATGCTCGATAATATTCAATTTTTATCTTTGAAAAGAGAGGATATAATGTCAGAAAAAGTTATATTTTTAAATAGAAATTATACGTGTTAAATTTTTGTCAATATGGATTTAAGTTTTAATAAATATTTCGTTTTCGAGAAAATGAATTTTGAACGATTGTCAAATATAAGTGCGATCGACCGATGTGAGAATTATTTAGAAGCAATATTCATCGAAAATATTTGTTATAGAGTGGAATTAAATTTTTAGTTTTAATAAATGCTTCGTTTTCCCGGGATAACGATTTTGAAAAATTGTCAAATACAAATGCGGCAAATGCAATTATTCTCCAATGCATCGATAGGGAAAGAATATATTTATATTATTTCCAATATTATAATATAATCGTTAGCAACATACATATTTAAATAACTTGAATATTAATTCGCATTAGATGAGGTTGAAGAAAGATATAAACATCCACTATTACATAACTTATTCGAACGATACTTCCAATAATTAATATTACACAGCGAATTATTCACATTAAGAAAAAAATGTATAAAAATAATTTTATTTCGCTTTAAATACGATTCGATCGGACAATCCTTTATTATCTCTCGTTAGAGATATTTTTACAAATAAAGGCGGTGTATCGGCCACGATTCAAAGCGGTTAATGGAGGAAGCGCGTATATTCCCGGCCATTCATTCACAATAATCGTTCAAACGTCCTTCGCTCGACGCATGCTAATAACATTAGCGTGACAACGCGGCTCGAGTTTACGATTCTATCACGGCGGCGTTAATGAGCCGATTTATTGGCGTGCACTACAGCGCAACTATAGATTTAACGTGATAACCTGGCAAGGGACAAGCGTTATCATGCAAAACGACTTTCCCGTCCGAAAAAAATGCCGACGCGAATCGGGAGAACGAGACGAAATCGTGGTTTTCGAGACGGTTCGTTAGCCGGTATGCGCAAATAATATCCCCGTGGCCGTGCCATTTAAAAATTTCCATAACAATCGCGACTTATCCGTATGAATTCTTTCCACCCTCGGCGGAAAGGGAGAAAATAAGAGGAAAGATGAAAACGGGAGGAGAATCGCGATTTGCTTGAGGGGTAATTCGAAACGTTCGTGTGCGTTCCGAGATGAAATGTAGCGATTGGGGGATTATAATGACCTTTTCATACATTTTCATTTCGTTTTCAGATAAACGTATATTTCTGCATTTAGATTTATATTTACTCGAACTTCTCCCTCCTTTGTTTAAGCGATTATTTTGAACGTTTTTGAAACGAGATATTTCTACGATGGTAGTTTACGAATTTTAAAATAATACGCAAGGATTAATCTTTATTGCAGGATATTTTATCCTTGAAATTATTCGATTTCAAGCGTGAGATTTATAAATATATATTAGTAAGCTTTGTGATCTCGAATGATGAGATCATTCCGTTAAAAAAAAAAAAAAGTTAAAGAAAAACGGATTAAACCGCGAGCAACCGGATTGCATAATTTACGTTTCTACAAATCCCATGAGCTCATCACGTAAACGTAAAAAATATATTTCGAGAAGAGATAAATCTTATATATAGCTTTTTCTTTTTATCGCGTGTTTTAAATAACGTCTTTAAATTTCGTCAACGTTTCAGAGATTACAGTTGAGATTAAAATTTTTGTCGGTCGTTGTGCGATAATAATTTTGATAATAATTCGACAAGGCGTAAATATAGAATTACAAGTAATCCTCCACTTTACTTCCATCCGTTCCATCTAGATATATTTTCCGTGAAATATCTATAAGCTAGTTCACCATTATTTTCTATGACATCTAGCCATTTCCTTGGCAACGTATCAGTTCCATTCTTGTGAGAAACTTGGATTCATGGTGAAAAATATTCCGAATAGGTAGTACTCATATTTCAAAGTCCTTTCCTCGTTCGAAAATGTTGTGCATGTCTAAAAGAGGCAAACATCTGTTGGCGCCAAGTCGATAAATAGTGCTAATATTAGATATACATGTTCGATAATCGAAACTTGTTGTATTTATAAATGCGGAAATATAAAAATTAAATAATTTTTCTTTTAAAATTTGCACAGAATCACCAATACGAAAATTAAATATTAAATGTTTGAAGCTTTGTTTGAACTTAATATTTGCAAAAGTGCAAAGATCATTACAGAATGATACGTGTATTTTTAACTAAATATCCCTGCAGCTGATTTCAATATCAACTCATTTATTTAACATATATGCATTAATTTTGATGTGACATTGAATCTATGCTTCTTCTAAATATTTGAAATAATAATTTTCATAATCAATTTTTCATACTAATGAATTACTACTATTATATTACTAATGATCCTAATTAATTTTCTAAATTCATTTGAACAACTAAATATTTTCATCTCTCAATATCTTTGATTATTATCCTATTTCGAAACAGTAAATTGGAAATACAAGAAACCTAACATAAATTCACTTACAATTAAAATTGGAAGATTAAAATGATAAAATAGATCGAAAGCTGCTAAGTCAAAATCAATATTTCTCTGTCAAATTCTCTATTGTGTGCATCTATTAATTCCATTTGCCTATTCAACAGCCTCTAAAATTTCACTTCCAAGCAATCAAAATGTGAATCGAACATCTACAAATGACTATTTTTTCGCATTTTCAAAAAATACAAAACATTACTAAGCCAACGAAATTCTCAAGATTCTCTAATTATACAATCCCGCCAAAATATCGTTTCCAAGCGATCACATCCATTTTAAAAATTTTTCCATCGATCATCGAAACACAACAATGACCTATAGATGCGCATAATCGCCTTTCTCGCCGATAATGTATAAGGTATCTCGGTTCGAGGACGTGTGTACACACCTTAACGATCCCCGGGGCCGATACGTAGGAAGCTGATTACTCATCGTGCTGTCTATGCCCAACGTTTAGCGACTTATTGTGCCTGGTTATTGAACCCCTGGGAGAGTACCCACCATATCCTCGCCATACCTCCCCTCCACACTCGCCGATATATAGCTTCCATTATAATTATACGTAGACAGCTTATGTTGTACCTACGTGCATTCAAACGGGTTACGCAATAGAAAGAAAGAGGCACGACAATGGCACGTGCTTTATTAAATCGAGAGGGCATCGAAGATCGAGTCTCGAGTCGATAAGGAAGAATCGGGGAAGGATTTATCCAACTTGTTATTCCAAAATTTTTCTTCTTTATATAGTGGACATATTATTAATCCTGCGATGCCACATTTTTCTTCTTAGAGTTAGCTACGATTGTTTGTAGTTTTAATTATTCAATTTTTAATTCTGGAACTGTATAATTCTATAAAATTATGATTCTTTTGTGCATAGAGATAAAATGGATAGGTTTAAGTTTCAGGAATTCAGGAATTTTTTTGTATCTACGTTTTCAAAAGATCAAATGAAATTCTAGGATAATTAATATCTCCACTGCACACGCGATCGTTCGAAGCTTTTCGCAAATAAAAATAAAAATTCAAGGATGAAATTTCATAATTTGCCTTACCGAAAATTAAAAATCGACATTCGATGAGAATATTGAAAAAAAAAAAATAATAAAAAATAAAAAAACACGAATAAAAACTCTCCAATAATAATTCCAATAAAAATTCAACTGTCAATAAAAATCCACGCTCCCTTATATCCGATTTCCAAAATGTCCATGAACGATCGCTCGATAAAATAATTTTCATCGCCCATTTTTTCCAACCTTCTTTTCTCCAACAATCGCAACGATCACCGATGCTTTCGATAATTCGACTCAAGTCACGTTTACATCATCGACATGTACACTCGATCCATCAATCTCCTCTCAAACTGTAACACGATCAGAGCGAGGCTGGTTGCCCGATTCGGCCGGCCTAACTTCAAAATTTCTTGCCTATGTAACTTCACCCGATGTTCCATTAATCCATTAATGAGTTAACGATCTGAGACGACAGAGGGCAGAAACTCGAGCTCCTTGCGGGCAGATCGCGCGAGTGAGACAAATGTAATTAATTAACCCATCGTGATCCAAGTTTTCCGGCTTATATATACTTAGGGATATACTCTCAGCCCTTCTTCTTAATGCGCACGAGATTGATCGCCATAATTTCACGACCGTGCACCACCACGCGTTCTAGAAATTCATAGCAATCTATTCCCGCGAGCCTTGCACCGGGGTGAAGAGGGAAAACTGTTTGGAACTCGTGACAGCCTCCTCCAGGACACGCTGCTACGTCAGGTTGCGCCTCTTCAACGTTCCAAACCTACGACTTGGATGGTATAAGTCTGTTTTATAGCCAATGTCTGTTGCGTCGTGAATAATATTGGGTAATGTCGGTCGATCGATTTTCTTCTTGTGGATCGTAGTCGAATTTATGGCCGAGTTAGAAAATTGTACAATAATTTAGCAAGAAAGTACTTCGATTGCCCAATTTTGGTAAAATTAAAGATGAAATAGTGATATTAAATGTTACAACATCTCTGAACGAATTAGATACCTTCATTTTGAAATCTTAAGTATAATTGATTGAATAAATTTTTGTATTACATATATTGAATATACATAAATGTATTTTTTCAAAACGTGTGTCGTAATATTTTATTATTTCTTCGTCGTTTACATTTCTTCACGAATCTTCACGAATCTTTAGACACCTCTCAACTTCCGGAATCCGAGAGAAACTTTAATTTAGGCATTTTATTTCCAGGTGGCGGACAATTTGTTCTAACTTGACTCATCGCATTGCGTATTCGCTGCGTGTAATATCGTAGAAAGGGATTAATTTTCGCGGAACACAGTGGCCAGGGAAGAGGAGGATATCGCGAGCAAAAGTTGCAGCGTAGGCGGTCCATCGCGAAACGTTACGACAAGAAGATAAACGACCGACCACGCGAGACACCTTCTCATCTTTGTCCGGATTTTCCACACTCTTGATCCTTGGTTTTCGCAATTTTCACCGGGAGGCTTTCACGAGGAAAATCTATGGAGAGAGTATGGATCGATGTGGGTGGCTAAACATATTGCGGCAAAACGATGGAAACTGGGCGACGTGACGTGTGGGCAGGGCCTTGTAATTTCGAGTTTTATCATCGACCGCGGCTGAGCGTTTGAGATTACGAGTTTTCTTGGATTTTTAGAGGCAGATTTGGACAAAATTTGGAACAATTATCCGAGATATTTATTTATTTCTAACTGCTAATGTATTATATTTGAAAATATAGGTTATTGTATTAATATTAATTTATTTAAAATTAGAAATTTCAAATAATAAATTATTTTGTTTAATTTTTTTATCAGTCAATAGTTTTATTAGTTATTATAAATCGAACTTTGATAATTTTATTTCTGCTTGAATTACAGACACGAAAACTAAATTCGAATTTGGTGAATGACGTAATTCTGATGTGAATACGAGAACAACGTAATGATTAAAATAAACGTGCTTAACCTTTGGATAGTAGAATATATACCGATGGAATATACCGAGTGTTCTCGAAATTGGTGTACGATCGAAAAGGAGATGATTCTAGATTTAAAAATGAATTGAAAATATGGAATGAAATATTGTGTACACGAAACAGTTATTTGAATAATGAAGAAGAACGAATGAAGAACAATGGATAATATTCGGATAAAAAATTGAAGATATTTAAAATGAATATTGAATAAAAATTCGACATAGATATTAAAGTTTCGAAGAATCTTAAATTTGCAATAGAAATTTGTCTCTTGCCAGATTATTTTTCATAATTTTATACTATATATATAATAATACTGAATTGATATATATATATATACCGTTCCAAGAACAGATCAGTGCCTAATAAAAGATATACAATTATCGCGTCTTCAAGATATCGTCATTGCCTCAAATAACAAAACATGAAACTTGTTGCATAAATAAACAAAATAAACTAACAAAACGCAATCATCCATCACTTGGCAAACTCAAATATCTTTCACAAACAAGATTCTCGTAATAAGTATTTAAAAAAGATTATAAAATATAGTATAAAAAAATTAAACGTGCACAAATAAAAAAAATACTTCAAACAAAAGCATCATAAAATGAAAAAAAAAAAAAAAAACAAATAACACATACAATAATTTTTCGCGTATAAATTCCACAATTCTTTTTTTCTTCGTGAATTCTTTCAATCAAAAGCACAACGTATGTAAACTTGAAAATATCCAAACTTAAAAAATCTCGAAATAATACTCCAATCAATCACCAAATTTCCAAATTCTATATCGCAATCGCAAATCTCAAATTAATTCACGTTCCAAAAACTATCCAAAACATGTTTACACGCAAATAAACATTCGAGGTAAACATTCGAGATCCCTCTGGAGATCCCTAAAAAAAAATTCTATCCCATATTTTCGAGCATCCGCACCCCTAGTTAATACCCAAGGACGAGAGAACAAGGAAGAAAGCGCGGGGGTGGTTATCGAACGCGGTCCAGCACACTGGCGTGCACACTGGTCGTCGGTCGACAAATTTCAACCACAGAGCCAACCAATATCGGGCGGAAAAACGCGTTTTCATCTGATCGAGGGCGAGCCACGGACCGTGTCGTTGCCTCGCTCGACTCGTGTGGGCATCGACGAGAAAGGAAAAGAAGAAAAAAGAAGAAAAAAAAGAAAAAAAAAAAGAGGGTCGGACCGGTTCGCCGCCGTTGTATCGAAAGAGAATGGAGAAAAGGGGGCGGGGAGGGGGGTCGAGACGAAGGCAAACGTATGACGTCGTTTCGCGGTTCGTGAAAATTCCGGCATTTCAAATATTAGAACGAGAGCACCGACCGGCCAAACATTTATTTAACCTCGCCTTCGCTTCGACCCTTCCCTCTACCTGTCTTTCGTCAATCCGCCATCAATCCTCTGTTTCCAACCCCTATTCCCGATCCTATCCTACGAATACTGTTTATTCCGATAATATTTATCCGATTCTTGCGCAAGGATTTCGATAATTCTGCCGTATCTGCCGCTGCGATCCTTGCCGAAATGTTTGCGTATCAGATGTTCGATTTGCAAGAAGTGGTATAGATGGATTCAACGTGCAAGGGAGAGACGCGGAGATTTTCTGAAATTTTCTTGGATGAACAATTACAAAACAAGTTGAATCATATTAATATACATGATAATTTTGATTCGCAAGTTCTAAAGATTTTAATAATAAAAAGTAGATGGAAATTATTTTGTAACTATAAAATTTTTAGATATAAAAACAAGATATAAAGAAGATATAAATATTTTCCAATTATCATCGAATGTAGTTTTAATTTTTGATAGTTTAATTTTGATAATATATATATATTTTTTTTTTAATAAAACCATACAATGTGGATCGTAATTTCTTAACTTTCTCTTTTATTAAAAAAAAAAAAAAAAAAAACTTCCCAATTAAATACCACGATGTTGTAAATAAAAACGAACAATCCCCGCTTCGTTGACGTAACACGAAATTCAAATCGTCGAATCACGAATATCGTGAGCCGAGTCGAAGAGGATTCGCGGTTGCACAAGTTCTCTAAGAAAACACAGCCTCGTAGGATGTAATTTTCATCCAATGAGTAATTCATATCGATTCGCCTCGAGGAGGAAGTCAATCTCTTGCGAGCACAGAGTGTGTTACACACAATGAACGCGATGAATCTCTATCTCCTCCCCCCGTTTTCACCAGCCATTGTGGCGGAGGAACGAGCGATCGCGTGGGTTCCATTGGAAAATCGGCGAAAACCTCGATCCTCGGGCTACGAACCGAGAATAATCGAAAATGCGATTCCTCGATGCTTCTCTCTACTTTGCGAAATCGAGTCGCTTCGTATCGATCTTAACGCGAATCCGATACGCGACAGATTTAAGCTTTTCGTGAAATAAGTGGTTTTTTTATCGCGCCCAGAATTTTCCATTCAGAACGAGGGAATATTTGAAAAGAAACGCGAATTTTAATTAAGTTGAAATTAGATTTGACATTTGAAACGAGGTACGCGTTTTTTTGGTGGGATTTCAAGAAGCATTTAAAAGATTTTTTTTTTGTATGTTTAAATATTTTACATTCGAAAAGTATATGTGTTAAGATCAGATTTAAATTGAGAGATATTTAAGGAAACGACAAATTAAGGGATAAGATAATTTCGTTTAAATGGAAATGGAATACATTTTGTTTTTTTTTTTTCCTCCCCATAAAATTAAAATTATATGTCCAAAACTAAATATTCATTTTAATTACGATCTTTCTGCACTTTTCCTTCTTTCGAACGACAAAAAGTACTACACGCGCCATCTGTTAATACAGCATTATAATAAAACTGGGGAAAGATTTATATTATACAATCGAAGCTAATTATTCTCGCAGCTTCTTCAAAAATTATCTTCACAAAAATATAATTCTCGTTTACCATCTTCCAATTTGAAAGCTTTTGTTACATTTTTTTCATACGATGAAAAAAAAAGAAATAATTAAAATAATTACATTTAACAATCTGGCCCGAACAAAGTGCACAAAGAGCTCAATTTAAATCCTCGTTACCCCCCTGCCGTTTCACACTCGTCATTAACACCACGCAAAGAATTTTCATCAACGCACGTATGTACATCCCACGTTATATACCCTTTTTCATCCTTGAATCGTCTCGTCGAACGGAGCATCGACTTAGCGAATACGACTGCATCTAATCTCAGAAACTCTGAACATGAAGTGAAAGCAACGGATATATATCCTGCATTCAAAGGTGTTCTTAATTAACTAAGAACATTATTCGGCGGTCGATTATTGAAAGCGTGCCCGACTCGATTCAAGGTCCTCGAGATCTTGCACGATGCGAAATTAACGCCAACGGACTAATTTCTCTCCAAGCCGGTCTTAATTAATCCTAGATTCTTATCTTCGTCGTGATTTTCCACCGACACGCTTCCACGCATAATTTCCGACCGATATGAATATCGCGAAGAAAAAGATGGCGCCGTTACTGGATCAAGAACGAGAAAAAGTCGTGGATTAATTCCCCTTAGAAAGGAGAGACAAGAAAGTGAGTAGTATCCTGCTGCGACCTAATTACATTCGTTGTCGAGGAACGTAAGATAATGTATAAAGGAACAGACGATTGTGAAATCTTATACGTCCAGATAGATAATTGAAAATATGATTATTAGTTTTGATTTTATCAGAGTTGGAAAGAGATGGCGCGAACAGTTTAATCAATGCAAGCGAATTAATAGAAAAAGAATTCAGAACTTGTTCAAAAGTTAATATATTCGAGATTAATCTGTATTTTAAATTCTAAAATCTACGTGTATTTTATTAAATTATTTGAAATTGATTTTGAATTTATAAAACTAACAAATTAAAGTTAAAATTTATTTTCATTTGATAAATAATTTCTCTTCGTTAGAAATGCAAAAAATTTTTTACTCGGATGAGTATTTTAAATAATTATGAATCTGAACAATATAAAGGATACATCTAATGAAAGTATCATCATTTCCACGTGTTATTCATGAGAAAATACGAAAGAAAAATAACTTGTTAACATTATTCGATTTAATGAAATATATGTCGAGGAAAACGAGTCAAAATCGCGAGGAAAAAGACCTACTTTTTCCTTCCTGGCATTATTTCCAGTTCCCAGTGTCATCAATGTCTCACGGCTTTATACACGTATATACAAATATCTCATCCCGCTTAGTGCTGCTGATTTAGCCTGAGACAAAAAGATTTTTCTTTCGGTAAAATAGCAAAAGCTACATGAAATCTCTCGCCTTACTATTTCTTATTAAAATATCCTATGTAATCATTTTCTATCCATATTCAAAAATTAACGATTCATAATTAAATCTAAAACATCTAAATCTAACTAAACTAATTTATATAGTTTTTTTTTTTTTTTAATTAAATATAAGAAAATTTTTTCAACTCAAAATATAATATCACGTACAATTATCTTACTTATCATTCTGAATAAATAGCTTCTATTTATCTTTCGTAATTGAACGAATCATTTTGTATAATCTAACCTCGTAATTTATAAGACCCTCTAAATATTCAACCTAAATTAGTAAGAAAGTTTATACGACTTAATATGTCTTAGTTGAAAGGCCTTAATTCCACTACGTTTACACGATATCTTTTCGTCCTCACACTTACTTGAAACATGCCTGTAAAGTTTGCTCATATATCTTAGGAAACAGTTTCTGTATAATTCAGTTGTCCCAACACGAGGTAGGTAAAGTACATCGAATCTCGTGGGATCAAAGGTATCAGAAACGGGTCTCCAAGTTCTCGATGCATCTCGAAGGCTCAATAAACAAAATATTCGTCTCCAACGGAGTTCCAGCTAATTATCCATGATTAATTATAAAATATATTAAGCCCAGTATTATGCGACTTTAAGCTATTTACAAAATAATACGTTATAAAAAAAATATTTTTTATTCTATAATAATAAATCTTTTGTCTTTTTTAAATTTTTAATAATGATTAAGAACTGTAGTTTAACTATATTAATGTAAGACTTACTTGGTTTGGAAGCCTTCGAATTCTTCTTGTTGTTCACTGATGGAAGCTTCGAGGTCCAAATAGGCACCATAGTCGCCATCTTTGTAGAGCTGGAGCGCCGTATCGTCAAGCTGTAACAAAAAAAAAAAGATATATTGTTAGTAATATATCTTGTGAATTAAATTAATGAACTTAATTATATTTAATATGAGATATAATAATGATGTAAAATATAAATACATGATGTTTACATGCAGTAAAATATTTTAAATATAGATTAACATAAATTTTCATTCATGTTTAACAATATTTAAATGCAATTATACAATACATAAATATCAAATTTCTATAATTTAAAAAAAAATTTATATAATCTACTTATCTTTTTACTCGATTAATCACTTTTATGTAATAATTCAAACACTTTAATGCAATATAAATATAGATAATATTTGAACATTATTGCACATTTTTACACAATTTAGACAATTCAATTATAACGATAATACAATAACAATTATTACAAGTACAAACTGTAAAATATAAAATGATCCATTTCATCCCCAATTCCCAATCACCGAATACATACGATAAAGTACAACTTCATACATCGCATAACCACTCGACGACGTGTGGAAATTGCATCGCATCAGCAATATCACGCCACCTGACGGCGTAAAATAAAATTAAAAAGCTATCCAGCTGTCGCAAATGACAGGCAGTTAAGCATCGGTCAATTTTCTCCTTTAACCGTTTCGAAACGGTGCTTCAAACTAGCCTCCAGCAAAGAGGCGACCTTTCACAATCCAAGGGCGGAAAACTATTCCCAACTCGTCTCCTAATTTTAAACTGATGCCACTTTGCGAACTAGACGGTTTCGTGAATTACACAGGAAACTCGTCTCGCCTTCCCCTTCCTTATCCGCTTTCTGATTCTCGTAGTGGATCCACGTGGAGGGGATGATATCGAGGATCGTGTAAATTCCTGTATCGGCTATAAACGTTCGTTTTCTATCCCCCGTCGAGCATCCTTGAAATTTTCGTGTCGGAGAAAATTGTGAGGGAAGGGAAACCGTTTCGCGCAGTGGAGCGAAGATTTGTAGCGTCGAGGTATACGGATCCAGCAGGGGGAATTATTGGGGATGTGGAGAGGTGGATTCGAAGGGAATTCCTGAGAAGTTTGCCGAGGTAAATTGTAAAATGTAGTTTCGTTGTGTATCGCCGAGCCTCGGCTGGAATACTGTTTTCCCCTGTTATCCTATGTTTCATTGCTGGTTTATTCAAATTGGTAGGATGGTGGAATTTAATCACGCGCACTCGATGAAACGAATTATCGTGAAAATTGTTGTGAAAAACGTGTTTCGTCGAACGGATACGGGGATGAACGTGACAAGAATTTAATAATTCTTAATAAATCGATAATTATTTCGTAAACTATTATTATAGGAAATACATATTTTTATATCTTCGTGATCAACGATAGATTGAAATTAGAATGGGAGAGTTATGAAAGAAAAACGAAGCAACAAAAATCATCAATTTTTCAAAATTAGATATTATCTTCTCTCGAGCGAAATAACAATTTTTCGATGAATCTTCTAAACGAAATGCAAGATCCACTTTAAGGTCTTTTTCTCATTGTAGATTTTTTATCACTTCCAAGAGATGAGTTCAACGTACGAATTACGGGGTCAACAATCTGGGCTAATACAAGCTAATCTGCTAAATTTATCTGCGGATCATTTGGTTCACGTACGTTTCCGTCTATGCAAGATGATAATCTCTTCATCTGACATCAGGTGGTCTCGATTCGCTGGACACGCGATATTAAGTCACTAAGTTACATCATCAAGTCGTTTCGAAAATAGAAACATTTAGCTCGTGAATGATACGCAATGGAATTATAATCAAAAACACGGAGACCACATAGTGATGGCGATGAAAATAACTCTGTTAACTGATTGTGAACAGTGAACGATGAATAACTTTCAGTTCCTGCACGACATTGATTTTTTATTTTCCTTTGACTGCCAAATTAGAGGCGCGCAAATTTTTCAATATCTTTCATTTTTTGAATGAAATTAAAAGAGTAAATTCAGATTTAAAATTAAAATTTGATCAATAAGATATGTTAATAATTTAAAAAAAAAATCGCATCTTTCTCGCTTATTTTATTATTATATTTATTAGCGAATCGTTCGACGATAAATCCCGAAAGGTAAATAACGGAAATGAAGCCTTTCTTCTCTCGATCCGATTCTTTCTTCGCCGATTCGAGAGAGGTTTCCACGACACGATAATGCCAGTCTCGAAGAAATAAAACCACGAAAATGGTAGCAGAGAGATATTACGAAAAAACGCGAGGGAAGTCGCGTGGCCTGGAAGAGGAAGAGAGATAGAAAGAAAAGGAAGCAAAGGTGTAAAGGAGAAAGTAACGGTAGATAAATCGAAAACAAGGAGAATGAGAAGAGAAAAATAGCGGCGAGCCAGTTGGGAAGCCGTAGACGAAAGCTAAATGTCCGCTTTAAAAATAGTCGAGCTACCTAGGTCGCTATATTTGTGATCCCTGTTGTCGCTGGAAAAGTTATTTTCCGCTTCCGACTACTCCATCGTGGCGTTCTCTTCGACGATACTTCGAAAAACGATCGTTTAAGAGGTATTAATTAACGTTCAATGGCGCGTCGGTTTTTCTGAGGATGAGAGACGAGATCGTAGAGGAATTCTCTTCCTGATCTTCGATCTACACAACGTTTTGCGATGGGTAGAACAGAAAAGGAACGAAGCAATGACTTCGTAATGAAGCAAAATAAATTGAAAACGAGTATTCAACTTGTGCGTGAGTTGATTATTTTTCTTCAATGATTGTGCAAATATTTAATTATTCTTTCGATATTGCTAAAGTTTTCTTCAAGATTTCTCGATTTTGAATTAAATTTTTGTTTCTCGGTAATTAAAAACAATAATTTTCAATTGTGCTTATTCATTTTTTTTTAAAAATATCGAATGAAGCTTATTTTTCGAGTTAAATTTTACATTATGATCAACCATTACATATTTTTAAATCGTTTATTATTTTTCTACTATCTGCACAATCTCCATTCACTCGTTCTCGCTCATTTAATAAAACCCGATAAACATATTTTATTTATTGTTCACCAATGATCTTTTCATTCACGATCTCAAAAAAAGAAAAAAAAAAAGTACACTAGAAATAACGATTGGAGGGGAAAAAAGGACTTGAAAAAAAATACAAAATTGTGCGTGTACGCGGTTTGTTCCCTGCCAAGCGGAGAAACACACGCGGCTGACCTATATTTCTAAAAATCACAGCTTCAAAATAGTCTGCCGGTTATAATGCAGCGGCTCAGTCAAGCACGCGCTGCATTTCTCCGGTTTCTAGGCGTGCTGCATTCGATGGAAAGCGAATTGCCTTACGTAATCCACGTGTTGGAGCTGCGTCGATCTCTCTCTCATACTGGCCTTCGAGCGACGAAATTGGTTAACCGGAAGCGCGATGCACAGAGGGCGCCACCGTAGGAGGCGCATCGTGACGATTGCATCGTTAACTCCCAACAATGCGATGATAGTGTGTTTGTTCCTTTGCCTTTTGAACTTGTGTCACTTGCGTAAGGAATGTGTTTAAGATTGTCGAGAATTATGTGTTGCTTGGGATATAAAATTAATTTAAAGTAATTTGTTGTTTATAGTTTTATACATATATATATGTAAAAAGATTGAGTGTAGATAAGTATATTAATGAATTAATTAGTAATGGGTTTTTCCTTTGTTTCTAAAATTGTCTGTCATTCTATTTAAATTTTCTGTTCTGTTATATCGTGAAAAGTTCCACTGTTTGGAATTCTGAGAAAAATTGTATTATAGAATAACATGGTAAATATTTATCTTTCCGCGTGTTGTGTATTTAATACCTCACATCCGTTTAATGAGATCTATTAATATAGCCGATGAATTCATTCGATGAATCATTAAATATTATTTACCTTGAAACAAACGATCGAAAAGTGATCTTTTTGAAATAATAAAAAGTATTCGAAGTAAATAAACTTTATATTTGCAGACATTTTAATAAATGAAATTGAAGTTAAATTGTAATATCGGATGAATTCAAAGAAGCTCGTAACAAATTAATTTCACACTTCCTCCTAATAGATAAACTTAAACATGCATAATAATCCCTCTAATAAACATTTATATAAATAATATTAACTATAAATGGATAAAAAATAATTCCATTCTTGGAAGAAACCGGAAGAAACAGGATAAAAATCTGTAAGAAGAACTTGCAACCACGTTGACTTTTAAGTTACATAAACAGTTTCATCAACATTCACTTTTCTACGAAGATGAAAAAAGAACCTGCTCCTAATGAATCCAGAGAATTATACGATATATCGCGAAATGGCAAAGTGAAAACAGTCCTCCCCTCGTGCACGTTCGATCAGGAATCTAATTAATCATAACATTAATCCAGTTCTATCACGCTCTGATAATTCCCTCCCCGCATCATGGGAAAGTTGTTTAATTAGCCACTTAAAGTCTCACGGGTCTCGTATGTCTTCCCTACGGACAGTTCAATGTTTCCACACGTCCCTCAGGATCCACGTTGAAGAAACTTTTCACGAATGCGCCGCTGTCGACGTGTTTCAAGTGGGAAGCGGTCTCGAGGCCGCTTCTTTCGCGGAACGGAACGTCTGTTCTTTATCAAAAGACATGCCATAAGTAGTTGAAAGTATACAGTCGATAGCAAAAGTTTTCGTATAGGGAAATTTTACGTGAAATTCCATGAAATTCTATTTTTGATCTTTTTTTTTTTTTTTCCTCTTAGAATCGGTTGAATATTTCGCGAATAGGATATTTCTTTCGTACAATTTATTTCTTACGCAGAATTTCACACTTGAATTGATTATTGACTATTTCGAGAGTGGAAAAAAAAAAAAAGAAAAAAAAATGACGAAATGTGAAGAAACGACAGTCTATACGATACGAAAAACGAGAGTTGAGAAATTAATACGTATTTGAAGTTTGAATATCGTAAATATTGTTCGAATATTGTTACTTACGCACTTGAATACAACTTGTTTTATTTTCACTTTTACTATTCCATGGATCAAAACGGCGAGGAGATTTTCTTCCAGTTAATCAATTTCTAATTTTAAAATCATTAGAATTACATGAAAGAATTAAGAGTTGCATAAAAATGTTATAAAATATTATGAATATTAAGAAAGTGACGCAACGTTAGAAATATTATGACATTAAAAGTAAAGATTTATGACGAGCTACGAGTTAATCTCCGGTTAATCTACGGTATTTAATTTCAAATCTAAAGTTCATAATTTAATTTAACACCGTGAAATTACATCGACTATTTTACGTAAGAATAAGATGACTTGGATGGTAGAGGAATTACGAGCTCGCTGTTCCATATTTAACTAAGTCGTACGTCGATATCGATGGGGAAAGTTGCAAGGCTTCCTCCGATACCGTGATATAGCACACGATGACACAAATGCGCTATCTCAATTACAAGTTAATACGAGTAAAGTCGCGATGGAATGTGAATTATGGATGAATAAAGATCAACCGTTTGGAATTTGTGATTAAAAGTGAAAGTATATTACTATTAAATTAGAAACACGATCGTAATAAATTCGATAAAAGTTGAAATGGTTGATCGATTCAAAGATATACCTCACTTTTTCAACAACATTTCTTCTTGAATTTTGAATAAAAATTAAAATTCGAATCTCGATTTAACATTTATATATAAATAAATTTTCGAACGATAGTAAACTGGAAATTTTATAAGATTTCGAAAAACTATAAAAATTTCTGCATCCTCCAAAGTGTACTGTAAAATTCTACACGCTAATGTAAATTTATAAAATCTCAGGCACGGAGTAAACATTTTCCTCTACCTTCATTTACTTAATTACACATATATGCTTGTAAACAATTAACGTTAATAAAGAAGACCGCGCATTAACCACTTACACAAACATTTTGGCACAAACTAAAATACTACTCTTTTCAAAATTACTATAATTTCCATAATATTCGTATTTTTATTCGTCAAATAAAAATTCCAAGTCAAACCCTTGCTTATTAAATTAACCCGAATGATCATCGCGGCGAGAGAGCTAATCTAAATTAAACAACCGTTCAATTCGTAAAGAAAACGTTACAATTCCATTATGCAAATTCATCGGGTCGACCCGTTTCCACGAGGGGAGGAGGGGCGAGGGGGAGGGGAATTCGAAATAACGAAAAACGCTTCGAGGAAGAACCTGGAGGACTTTCGCTTATCCGTAGCCCCGTAAGATAATGAAAATTCAAGAACGTCCGTCGATTTGACGAAAGTCTGGCGGGTTACGAGATAAACGAAAGCCTTTCCGAGACAATTAACCGAGATAGGCGAGCACGTTCTGCTCGAGTTCTGTGCGAAACTTTCACGATCACCTCCTTTTTATTCGCCATCACCTGCTATGCACGCGATGGAGTAACGCAGCCCATTCACGGAAACGCACAATTACCCATCGATCGATAGGAGAGATAACCACGGTCTAAATATCGAAAATGGGCTTATTTAAGGATATTTGATCGGTAGAGATTTGTAGCGAGGTGGGAAACGCCTTTTCGCGTTCATTAAAAGGCGTGCAAGTTAATCAATTTTATGGATAATTGGGTTTATCGATCCTTTTATCGGTGTAAAGGATTGATAAAAGTGATACATCTGGATTGATTCGAATAATCGTGTCGAATTGGAAATGATACTTTTGAATGTTTGTTTTAGAAGATTAGTTTTATTATTTAATTTAATTTTCAAAACGATATATCCTTGTCACCTTACTCTTTTACATTTATTACTACGTATCTTGTTTATATCACATTTGTTTTAAAGTTCTAAAAATTAAATATTGAATCTAATGATTCAAAAGATTGACAGGATTTAAGCTACCAGATCTACAAAAATGATTTGATACGAACAATCGAATTCTAAGAATTAACAAATTTAGAAAGTATAAACATTCATGCTTACTTTGAATTGTAAATTACCGTTCCTTCTTGTCAACAATTGGAAATCAATTGTAATTTAATAATTTAACAATTTAACAATGTATAGCAAAAAAAGAAAAGGAATCATACACGATATATCACATAATTAATTATACGTGAATAAAATAAAATAATTTTACTACTTTACACAGTTAATCGATGCATATCATATTAATTAATTTTATAATAACAAATATTAAGTAACAATTCACGTCCAATTCATGTATTAATAGAAATCGATAAATGTAGAAAATTAATTCCAATCTGAAATATCCCTCTCATTTTGTTAAACGTGATACCAACTTGGATCAATAAGCTCTCGCGAAATTATTCTGCGTCGTTACGCCAAAAATCTGCCGTTCATTAAACGCTGTCGCAATCCTGTCTAATTATTAGGAATCATTTGGGCCCTTTCTGGCGTAAACTCTCGTCGAAGGGATTCACGCAACGCGGAGTTAATTCGAAGTAGAGCAATTACACATGGAAATACGGGAATATCGATCCCCAGCCACCATTGTCTCGTTAACAACTTCGTCAAATTTTGTCAGCAATTAGTCCGAGTTATTATTGATCGAGTTACCATTCGATTATGAGGAAGTAACTTCCTGCAAGATTACATCGGCCGGAAGCGAGTAACTACGTTTCAGCGGAATTTAAATTAAATTTTGACGAACTTGGGCGGTGATTAAACACAAGATCAAGTTAGATGTAGTATCGCGTTGCGTTTAAGATTTCCCTCCCTTCAGATTAAATTTGCGACAATAATGAATAAAATTAAGAAAATTATATTTAAGCATTGTAGTAAAAGAATAAAACGATTGCTTAATACAGGTTGAAATATTAAATTTATTTTGTACAATTTGAAAGATGAATTTTGTCACGATGTAAGATGGATATTCTTTAAAGAATAGAAGTATTGATGCTGTTACTAAATGTTCAATCTTTTTTTTAAAATAAATATAAGGCTGATAGTTAAAAATCCTACTACGTTAATTCTTAATTTGTTATCAATTTAAATGAATGAATATCGATTGTTTATATTTAGAGATTTTCTAAGAATAAAAGTTGAAGGCAAAAATGAGTACAACATCATTTTATAAAATCTTAATAAATCATGGAATACGAAAATTATACAAATTTTAATACCTATTTCTTTATGATCTCTTTGTTAAAAAAATAATTCCTTGCTTAAATGATTAAAAATGAAAATATACGCATATACGCCTAAAAATCATCGAAGACTACGTTCATATTTTACACAATTCGTTGACATAATGTATTCACTTTGAATTATTCTTTACACTAAATGAGTAATGCAGTGTAAAAAATTAGACGTCGCTTGGGCAATTAATAATTGTCACTACGCGGAAAACAGATGGGAACTGATTTGAATTTGAAACGACCGCCAATAAGCGAATAATTCCTAGAACAGTTTGCGAATGTTCGAGCTTAGCACGGTTGAATGGCGATGTGGGCGGCACGTGGGCACGCGAATACGTTCCTCTTCAATCACCGGGAACGAAGACATCTCATCATTGTCAGAAGAACGTAAAAGAGAAAGTACCACGTGCCGTGGTAAAAATTTTCAAAAGATCCCATATAAAAATATGCAAAATAAAACGCGTATTAAAAAAAAAAGAAAAAGAAAAAATTCTCCTCGAACAGTACAATATTCTAATTCGAAAAATTTGATTTTGATGAATGGAATTGAAATATTGTTATTCATATTAAATAACAATAACAATTATAATGAAGATGTACTATTGATTGAATTAATTTTATTTTTACGAACTAACTTTGAGCAAATAACAGAACGTGCAGTAAAAAATAAAAAAATTAATGGTATATTTTTAAAATTCTCTAAAGATTAAAAGCTTCGCTTTACAAAATTGCTATAAAAATATTTATTTGAATAAAAAAAAAAAATTATCGGTTTACGATGTATTGAAGTTGTTGTTGTATTATTTTTCTTCTTCTGAATAAATCAGTTCTTCGATTCATATTCACAATGGTGTCACTTCTAATAAATGATGAAATCTCAATCTTCGATTATGACGGCCATTTTCTTGCTCTGTTACCTTCCAAGAGGAAATAAGATTGTACGAACTAAGCGATACCAAGGTAAAGTGTTCTTTACATTCTACCTTCTTGGAACTTGCCAATCGTCCATGCCTAACTATACCGACTTCCTCTCCGTTATTAAAGATGATTATAGACGACATTTTCAATCTTTCCCTCTCCAGAAATCGAGAAATGCTGAACCGATGATACTATTCTATCGTCTCAATGCTCGTAAAGAAAGAAATACTTATTACCAGTTGAACATCATCATTGAAAATTGCACCACCAATGTTCACCATGGATGATTCAAAAATATACCTTTGCGAAAGTAGAAAGAAACACGGAACATGAGCATACAAAAACCGCCAACAAGATATATTCAAATCAACGTTTAGCATCAGAATATGCTATCTACCTAATATATTATTCATGAACCTTCAAAGAAAGATTGGTATAGCCGATACTTCTCACACGATAAACTCTTCGATAAGTGATCGTATTCGCGTCTCCGCCCTCATCGATTTCATTCGATCGAGTTTTCGAAACGAATGCGAACGAAATTTTCGCGGTGAGGCATCGACGCGTGTCCGGCCAGTTTTCGCGCCATAATTTCGGCCGTTGTTTACCACGACGGATGTTTCCGGAGATGGATATCCGCTCGGCGCACCGTGAACACTGCGGATACATCTTTCGTCCGGATAAATAATATCGCGGAAATCGGAATTAATGGCGCCCCGTTATGACCGTTTTTCGATGAATTAAATGGAATGTCGCGCCACCGCGAAACCGCATAAATTACCCGCTCGCTCGTTTATTCGTTTGTTTGTCCGAGTGCATTTTTAAATCAGTTTATCTTCGATTATATCGGCTCGGCAATCGATACGGAAACATTGGATCCGTGTGTGGCGAGCGTGTGTTTATCGATCTGGATCCTGTTCGAGTGAAAATTTTTTTTTTTTTTTTCACTGGAGACGAGAAATTGTATTTTGGGAACAATGGAAAATGTTTCGTTATTCGACCTCGTTTATTAAATAAATACAGCGAATTTTATATTTTTCATATCGCATCTGTTGAATCGTAAATTCCGAAGAATATAAATATAAAGTGAGGAGAGAAGTATGTTTACGTTTGTATCGTTAGATTTTTATTTACGAGGGTATTTAATAAATATTTTAGATGCAAACACAGAACACGAATGTTCCGTGAGCCAAAAAAAAAGAAATATATATTTTCATGCGAATTTTTCACTTGTTATAAAAATAATGTTCCTCGGACGCAAGTTTTATCTTCAATATTCCGTGTATATTAATCTTTTCTTGCAGTATAATCTCGAGAAAATGTATCCATAATTATTTTCAACAATAAAAATCTAATTGCAATAATAATTAATAATTGCAAACCTAAATCGTATCTGATTGAAAGCAATAAATAAATAAGTAAATAAATGTTCCACTTATTACG
Source organism: Apis florea (assembly GCF_048593485.1). Classification (NCBI taxonomy): domain Eukaryota; kingdom Metazoa; phylum Arthropoda; class Insecta; order Hymenoptera; family Apidae; genus Apis; species Apis florea. The sequence goes on along the minus strand of NW_028256823.1, from coordinate 139,404 downwards.
AGACACCTTTTGTAGGAAGAACTCGTGCAACTACATTTCTTCTTACGAAATTTTCTTGAACGAACGAGAAGGAAGTTTGTTTTCGGACGTCTGCAGATGGTGGCTACTAGAGAGTTGAAAACAGTGGGTGGTTTGGGGTTTAGGTGGAGCAATTCCGAGATAGAAACTTACTTGTTCCTGTGAAAACTTATTCGTCGACGTGGTCAAAAAGTGATCTAGGAACGTTTAATGAAGTTCGGCGAACAAAATTTAATGTTTAACCAGCCACGAGGAGTTTATCTCGTGATAAATTTCAGGCTTGATTACCGACATTTTTCACCGTTCTTTTGCGCCATCTTAAATGTTCTTCTCCGAGTTACAAACAGGTTTATCATTTCGCAGTTTGCCCAATTCTTTTCTCGGGGAATGAAATTTTCCTCTCGATGAAAACGAATTACTGGCACATTCGTGCAAGAAGGTTAAAAGGTTAAAAACAGATTATCGTTATACGTTATATAGTTCAAAGATATTAAAACGACGAAATTTGTTTTAACGAAGATGATTTAAAGACACACGAATTGGAATCATACTACTTTTTAGAAAATTTTCAATTTTAACAACAGAAATATACGATTGGTGTTTAATCTTTGAAAAATTATAAGCTTATTCGTTACTAAGTCTCACTAATAGAATATTCAACAATTGAAAATAAAATATCTGAATTATGAAATAAAAATTAACAGAAAAGCAGAATAATAATATCTATTTTACTTTCTCAAAAAAAAAAAAAAAAAATCGCGAAATTATTTTCCATTCTATACATACTATTGTACGTATCATCATTCGCCATTTCATTTTCATAAAAATTACTTTATCACGCGAACGAATGGCCATTTTAACGTGGTTGAATCTATTTCAATAAATTCTTCGCAGAAAGGAAGAATAAAAATTTGGCCAATTGTCCCCTCGTTCGAGCGAATCCTCCCCTTTCCCTTGTTCCTGCTCCATGGAGTAGCACCTGCAAGAAGGGCGACTGCTCGAAAGGCAGTAGCACGCATCGACTTGCATAAATACGACTCGATTTTTGCCAGGACAAGGGACGAAGAATGGCGCGCTCGCTTTTGACTTCAATGGAACCTGTTTACCGCATGAATGATTGAACGGTGCTCGGGAACTCGATTCGAACGAGCATTGCCGATTACACCCTGCTCCTGCTCTTTTTTGCCCTCTCTCGGCAAGAGATAAAATTAGACATCCGTGTGCTCGATTTCGAGGAAGACGATCGAGAAACATCACGAGTGATTAGGCAAATCGATTGAATGCTATGGGTGTCCGATATATTCGACGAGGATAAAATCGAATTCTGTGCAAACAATTAGGGAATTGTTTTAATATAAAATTCGTTGGTAAAATGATATATTTTCGTGAAGAGACATATAAAGTGTGGAAAAAAGCGAAGAAAAAGAATCGTTATTATTAAGATTGTATTAAAAAGTGTGGAAACAAATAAATAAGAAGAATCTGAAATTTTATATTTGATATTCGTTTCCTTTCTCCTACGATACCTCCATGATATTCAAACGAGATAAGAGAAATTCAATATACCTAGATTATTCTAGATAATTATTTTTATTAATTATTAAGAAATTCGTAGAACAATATTTCCATCGCGAAAAATGGAATATTATCGCAACACGAGTAATAACAATGGAAATAGAAGATGATTAAATTCAAAAAGTTCACTGTATGCATGTTCAATCTACGAACCATTCATCATCATCAAAAGATCGATAGAGAACAAACTAATAAATCTCATTTATCACAACAGCAATTACACTTAAGAAACACGTCGATTCAAACGATTCAAACAATAAAAAAAACCCCAATCACCGACAAAGAGCAATACAATTCTTTTCTAGTTACAACCGACTCATCTCTCTTCGAGAGCACCGACAAAAGGCGATCGATCGGCCGAAGAGAAACAAGCGTTTCATTGCGCTAACGCACATTGATTGCCGTTACGTAACATCGCGTAAATAATACGATTACATTCCATCACGATTGCACAATCGAAGGTACAACAAATTACCATAAGTCATTAATCATTATTCTCTTTCTCTCTTTCTCTTTTTCTCTCTCCATGGAAACAGAGATGTCGCCACCATTGAATTAATCAAAATTCGAGTCTCGAATTGATAAATATTTTGCAAAACGAGTGTTTCGCCCTCCGTCCAGAGAAGTAGACGAAGTAGAAAGGAGAAGAAGGGAGAATAACGAGGACGGGGTGAAACAGAGGAATAATATCCTAGAAATGGTCCAGCCAGCCATTCTCCAACCTCCCCCATTCCATCGTTTTCGTCATCCTCCACTCTTGGCTCGAGTATTTCGACCGGAGGAGAGGATTCTTACCACGGGAATATTCCTTTGTTACTTCTTCACAGGTTCTTGCGCGATAAAGAACACAGGCTCGAGAGGCATGGCATCTCATCTCGAGAGCACCACTTCAACCGACCTCCTCTTCTCGCTCGCCCTTTCTCTCTTTCTACCAGCTCGCAAGAGCTCCTTTCCAGTGCCTCTGCGCTTGAAACGTGTCTCTCTCACCTGTCCCCTTCCGATTTTATATATTTATAAAGGTAATAGATACTTTTTCGAGCATGTTTCTGCGTGCTATGTAGTTTTAATAAATTCGTCGTCGATGCGTGATCATTTAAACAAATGTTTCGAGCAGCGCACTATTAAAAATTTACGTAGAAATTTTTATTAGTTGGATACTAATGTATTTGATATTTGATGTGTAAAGTAAAATTAAAAAATGAGCATAAACAGATAATTAATTTTCTTTTTAATTAATTGAAGTATGTATTTTTATTATTAAAGAATTTATTCTAAGAAATGGAAGAAAGGGGAGATATAATTTATAACATATAAATAAATGAGAATTTTGGACTCTAAGCTTGTCAAAAAGTTTGAGCTTGTGTGATTGAAATATATAAATAATTATTAAAATCCTTCCTTTGTCTCTTCACGACAATTGATTTGAAATTAATTTAATTAATAATTTTCTTATAAAACATGAGAAAAATTATATATTTTTTCAAGAGAGATCAGGCATGCAAGCTCTGCATTATTCAAAGTCAATCATACGCTATCTTCCATAAATCACTAGTCACTTACTACATTTAGAACAGAAATTAATGAGCATTGTAATTACAGAATGAAGTTAACATATGTTCATCGCTTCCATTAAAAAGAAAACTAATTCATAGCACGATTTAAAAATCGTATTGTAATTATGAACTTCACAGTCTTTGAACTTTTACGCTCTTAATTTAATTCACATATCAAGATTTTCAATACTTTAATAAAACTTTAATTAAAAATTAATAGTACAAGGTTTAAAATCAATTTTAAAAGATTCCTTCATTTTTTCCTCCAAACTGAAGAAATTTTATAATAATCGAAATACAATCGTGATACGATTCTTCAAAATTAAAAAAAGAATACGAGAAAAATCGAAACGACGTATACAAATTGCAACAATGGGAAAAAAATTCATGGAATTCGAAAGAAAAATCAGGTTTGATGAAAAATTAAGTTCGAAATTAGCAAGTGTCCAATTATACAGCGTGAAAGAGGAGTGTATACAGGTATAATATCGAAAGAATCAAGGGGATACACGCAGAAGAGAGTTCTGCATTGCCGAAACGACAAGTTTTTCGACCGGTCGTGTCCTTGACGATCGATGGCCTCACCACACGCCGACATCCGGTGGGCAACGGTTCAAGGACCGTCGCGGTTTCCACGAATTAAATCGATCGTCCCGGGACCGAGAGAATTTTTTTTATCGATCCGGTTGCACCGAGCTCGTTCAAACTTTAATTACGACGATCGCGATACACGCCGGGTCGTGAAAAGGAGGAGAATTGCGATGGAGATCGGGCACGATCTCGCCGCGGCTCGTTTAAACACGGCGATTTGAATATGAAATTAGAGCGTGACCTGGATCGAATTAATTCTCGTTCGACGCACCCTTTCGCCTGTTTTCTTGCTACTTCTCATCCATTGTTTTATGCACACTGTGTTACGCGTTTATAAACAATTGTTTTTGTTGACGAGGTATGACGAGGTATAACGAAGTATTGTACAACATAACGAAGTATAAGAGATATGGTTCGATGGAAACGAAACGCAGTGAAGAATACGAAAACAGCGAGGAATATTTATTCCATGATATCGTTGTATCATAGAGATTCGTTTCAATAATTTGTTTTGTAATTTTGGAAAGAAGAAGAAAATCTGAGGAAGTTTTTTTCTCGATGGAAAAATAAATAACAAGGATATTTACATGTTAATATCCAGTTATTAGAAAAATAAACTATTTGGAAAATTCAATAACTTCAATAACTTTTGCGGTAAGAAAAAAAATATTAATTATTCATTTATTTAATAATAAAAATATCTTGTTCTTTTTTACAATTCTCTAAGATTTGAGAATTTTCAATAAAATATTATTCACGAATCTTCATTGTTAAATCAAAGACGATAGGTATAATTTTATTCAATAAAAATCATACTATCATCTTATATTTAATAATTTTTGTAATTTAATATTTTGGAAATTTACTCGATAAGTAATTGAATTAACAAAGTATTTACACGTAATGGAGAAAGACGATGATGTAACTATATAAATATCGTGATTATTTGGATCGATCGATCGGTTACAAAATTGTTACAAAATTGTTGCTGATTATTTCCGCGATTATTTCGCTTGAACTTTCAGACAAATAATGGTTCGATTATCGAGAGTATAGAACTTTCTTTAAATCGGAGAAACTCATCGTTAGGGTCAAGGAGAGAGTAAATCGATGAACATTCGCATTTGTCTGAACAATGTTGATGAACAAAAAAAATTATTAACCGTGCAATCAAAGTCCTTTCCCGTATCTCTTTCTCTTTACGTAATTCGCACAAAAATAATTCTATTATTAAATTACGCTTTTTAAATATAAATTCATATTTGCACGAATTAAATAAACAAAGAAACAGATATACGTATATTTCACCCTCTAAATATTATTACAAGAATCTATTTTACCTTGAACGTTCCATAAATTTAAAAATTTTATTCATAAATCATAAAAGTTTTCAAGATTACAAAAAATCCTACTCAAATCATATTCAATCATCAAAAAATTACTTATATAATCAACAAATCGTTCCTAAATACATTCAATATTATTAAATTTATGATCCTATCAAAGTTTCAAATTCAATAAAAATTCGATATGCAATTGTCGCATGATTTCTCCATATCGAAAAGAACGCGACGTGGATAATGGCGAAACGTCCCAACAGAGAAAGGTCGATTCGTCGTTTAACGCACGATTTACGGACGGTAGCATTTTATTGTCATCGAATACCATTTCTTGAGCGAGAAAGTCGTCGATTTTCCCTTGATACGTTGTGGAAAGTTAAATCGGCAGCTCTCCACGCTGTAAATCGGCCTCTCTCGCTACCGCGTTCGAGGATTATAAAGTCTGATCGGCTCTCGTCTTGCGTTTCCTGATACACGATCAGCAGTGTACGCTGAGGATTATGACGAGCGTCTCGAACATCGAGTGATATCGAAACACAGTCCCTCCTCCATTGAAGAGGCATGCATTTCATGCAGCCTTTATTCGTTTTTATAACAACCGGAAACGTTGATTTCCTCTTCACCAGTGGGTAGATCTCGTCTCGTTTCGAAGATATATTTTAACGGATACGAGTAGCAAAAGATTTAAATCCGTACTTTTTTTTTTTTTTTTTAAATAGATCCATTAATTCTATTTTATAGAAATTTATTCGTGAGTTTAAATACGCATAAAGAAAAAAGAAAACACTTTTCTCAATTTTAATCACAGATTTTACAACGAAGCTTGACGAGGATTTCTTCGAAACTCAATGATTAATATTGGTAATATTATATCTTTAAAAAGAATCAAAAGTAGCAACCGAAAGTATCATCGGGAATACTGTATCGAAAATATTATTGTGCTAGTCTTTTTTTTATCCCTCGATAATCGATGACGAAATATGAAAATTTCACGCTTAACGGCTGGCAAAAAAGAGGCCTTTGGATCGGTTCACATTGCACGCTAAACCGCGCGAAACTTCAGCCCGAACTAAACAGGGCGTTGTGCAGCTGGCGCGCGATTTGGGTGGCCGAATCCGCTCGAGAAGAAACTTTTAAACGGGGCCATGCTTCGCTTCCATTTGCGCTAACTACTAAGAAAGTCTTCGAGAATCTACGATATTCAACTGTGGCAGTTGAATTGTGGCGATGATGTTTGCCAAGTGGAAGAAATTTTGGGAAGATTACCTTCGTTTGAATACATAGAGCTTTAGAAAATTATCTCGCTAGTTTCTTCATGAAGTTGAGTTGATTGAAATTATTTCATCAATTGATACGGTAACTTTATATAATAATTGAAATTGAAGTTTCTTAATTCAATGCTCGTATTTCGTTTCCTTATTTTTATCTTGGAGATTTGTTGTGTAACAGGTCAGAAATATTAAATTAAAGTGCTGCGTATGTATCTATGCATGTCGGAGCGCCATCTATGCGGAAGAGGTCAGTATTCAGTAATTGAGAGTCAGAGAGAGATAGAGATAGATAAAGAGAGAAAGAGAAAGAGAGAGAGAGAGAAAACGATTGAAGCAATTTATGTATCATTTATTATATCGATTATTATATTATATTATATAATATCAAGTATCTTGTATCAAGTTTTATTTATTCCAAAGATAACTTAATTTGATAAATAATATTATGCAACCTTTCAGTATGAGTTAGAAAATACACACGTTTGTAAAAGTTTGGTGCAACAAATATATATGTAATTTTAAAAATTACTTTAAATTACTTTCGTTAAAGACGCGTATTTTGCATTCGAAATGAAAATTAATTTCATAACTGTAAATTAGATAACTCAATTAATAATAAAAAAAAAATTAATGCGATGAATATATTATTTTGAGGCAAGTAGAAGAAAACTTTAAAGCGTGGAGAATATAATTTCAAAACTTCTTAAACTTGGCTAGTTTAAAATTCTTCGATAAAGAACTTCGAAGTTTGGTTAAATTATCAATATGTATATGCAAGAATTACGATCACATTGTACAAATTGTTTCACTTTGTAAATGAAAAATTTGTTTACAATCAAAAAAAAAAAAAAAAAAAAAAAACATTATTTAGATTTCTGTTACTGCACAATATTTCGACAATAACGAGAAACGAGCCATCGACGAATGTAATTAAAATCGATGAATTATTAATCAAGCACCCTGTTTAATTTCGATGTTCGACCAACCAAATGAGAATTTAATGAAGTTAATACAAAAAAAGAAAGAGAGAGAGAGAGACAGAGGAAGAGAGAGAATTATGAAAATGGTTGATGAAATTTAATTTTGACGTTTTAATTTATTTCTTGCCTGAAAAACTATTGAACAAATAACTATCTCTTTTTGATTTTTATAATTCTCGTCGATGAACATCCTAGAGAATGAGTTACACGGATTAATTATAAACAAAAGTTTATATGTCGTTAATATGTTATATCCCATTCTCTTTTCGATTTTATGCCTTCTATAATTTAGAATTTGGAGAAATTGCCAATACAAACGATTCATGATTGAAAATAGTTTACGACTCGTTAAGTGTGATTTATTAATTTTTAATGATATTTTATATCTATGCACATTTTAATATGTACAATTATGATAAAGATTAACTATTAAACTATTATATATATATATATCATATTGTATACAAATTACCAAAGATATAAATATTTCAAATCCTATAGAAGATTTCTGACAAATTAATAATAAATATAATTTTCTTTTAACTAATATAATATAAGAAAATTTCTCTTATTTCCTTCTCTTTGTATATTTTTGACTATCATTGTATTCCTATTCTTCTTTATTTTATCATATATTTTGCGCATATATTTCGCATAAATTTTATTACATTACTTTTTACATTTTCTTCTGTGTTCTATCTATTATTGAATATTATTGATAAATTTCAAGAAATATAAAAATTCTATTTTGCGCGCATACAATCTTATAATGTACATTCTCTAATTCTAATTCTTAATCCCACTTCTCGACTATATCAATTTTAAAACTCTCCTAAAAGAAGCCTTATACCATAACTACTATAACACAACTCTTTTTTGATACAATATTCGAGCAGCAATCTTATATCTGGGAACATTATTAAAGTTCCTTTCTTCGATATCAATTTATTAATATACAATTTTCACAGAAATAACCATTGCCTCTTATAAAAGACGTCTCGTTAAAAGATTTCTCGGATTTTCCAGCGAGCCGTGGTCGATCAACGACGAGGAGAAAGAAAGGAGGGGAGGAGCAGGAAGGAGGAAGTTACTTATTTCGTTCGAGAGTCTATTAAACGTGGCACGAAAAATATTTTCTCCGTTCGCTGATTAAACAACGGAGCCTCCTCTCGCGGCAGATTTTATGCTAATTTAATCCCGGTGAATAAAACGGAAAAACGGGGGAACTTTTTCCACGATTTATCTTGCCAGGGGTAATTAGCGGGGGATTATAAAAGCGGCGAGTTACCTGGAACGGTGGAAGTCAAATATTAAATTGCAAAAGTTAGAAATCGCGAGGAACTCGACCGTTTTCCTTTTTTTTTTTTATTTTATTTAAAAGACTCTGTTACACGGGAGATATCGCGTGATTTAAAACACCATTCGATATCAAAGGGCTTGGCACGCTTGATATTCGCCGTCCAATGAGTGTTATTTTTGACAAATATTTATTCGAATTATAAATTTATCGAATGGAATGAGCGTATCGTTAAAACATTAGAAATTATTTTTATCATTGATTAATATTCGTGATATTGTTTTGTATATGCACCACGAGTCTCGACTTATTGAAATTTTCGAGTGAAAGAGATTTATAAACGATTAAATTCGTACAAAAGGTTTGTATTAATAATTTTCAATAATAAATATCAATAATTTTGCTAGTTTCTAATAAACGAAAAGTAATATGTATGATTTGAATTACTAAGCAATCTAATTGAGCTAATCTAATGACTACTTTCTTAAAGTAGTTACGAATGAATTTCTCTTCCAACTTGAATCTCATCTATGAAATTAAATTTACAAGCTAAACATTTCAAGTCAACAAGTGTACAATTTACACAAATATTTCGAATACCACGGTAAATACCACAACGAATACCACACAGGATATACAAACTCAACAATGCTCGAACTACATTTATCCGCAGTGGGGTTAAAACGCGATCTCCTGTCATCTCACCTACAACTCCCTTTCAACGATATTTCCCCCTGCATCCATTCCTTTCTTCGCGTTTCGGTTCACCAGCTCAGATTCCACCTTCGCAATACGTTGTTACAGAAGCGGTGGGTCGCTGTTAATTAACATTTAATTAGCATTACGAAATCAAACGATGAATAGAGGGGCATGTCTCCGTACAGGCCTGCGGTTTCTTTTTACAAAATATGTGTAAAACCGCGATTTAATTAACCAGTTCGACTCGAACGTACGCGAACGTACATGCTATAAATCACGATTTGCTTCGTTATTTAAAATCGGTATCGTATAAGTATAACGATAGCGTAAGTATGCAAGAAATATTTTCGTTAAATGTTACACTACATCCACATTGATCTGTTCGTAAGTTGTTTTGCTGACTAGAGATACTTTCGATGAGCAATGTTCTCCAAGAATATTAAATTTTACGAAATAAAAAATATCTTATTGCTTCCAGATAGCTCTTTAAAACAATGCTATCTATCGTTCTTAATTCTCTTTTTTCATAGTAATTATATTTCTTTTATATTCCTACAGAAATCAATCTTACGATCAATGATAAAATATTGGAATAAAGGTACAAGTTGAATAAGTACTAATAATCCTTCCAGTAAAATTTCTTATGGAAATAATTTCAATTTGGAAAAAACTAACTTTCAATTTATTTACATTAGACAATTTTTAGTCTAACGATCGTATCGATCGATCTGAAACCAATCAAACTTCTCATTCGATATAAACACGATGCCAATCAATTCGAAATAACTTGCAATTGTTCGACTAGAAGTTTACACAAACGATGAATGTATACGTTTTCGTATCACAACGTGCACACTGTTGTTCGCGATTACTTGACAACGGGCTAAATTGTTCTCGAATAATTTTAACAACAGCGACATGATAATTCGTTTGACATATGAACAATATTTCGCAGCTGTTCTCGATTAATGTACAAACGGAACGCGAATAGTTGAGGTGAATATGGACGCGGCATTAGGCGAACGATCAGAGAACGAGCTGCGAATGGTACTGGCAGGTCGATTACGGTGACATTAGAGTCTGGCTAATCGGTAGGAGACATGAGCTTCGTGATAAAGGCAGTCGCCTTGACTCAAATTCTGCCAAGCCCGCTTTCAAACACGATCGCCACTGCGAAACGAGCCGTTTCCTCTTCTCGTTAGGAGGTTGCAAAAGAGCGAGTTTTAGGCGAGCAAACAGAAAAACGACGGCTTTGAATGTATATGTTTTTTGTGGCCCTCGACCCAGTGGTTGTCAAAACGATTCGAAGAGGAAAAATAAACAGTTCTGTGTAGAACTCTGTGTAGAAGAAATAAGATTCAACAAAAATCAATTTGTTTCACACACTGTGAATTTTTAGAGGTTTTAATTCGTAGTTGTGTTGTGAATTTGAATAATAAAGTAAATGGAGTTTGAATAAATTTATTAAAAAGTGATATCAAAGGTGTTCATTATATGAAATATAATGAAATTCTAAATGATTGGTTGATTGTGATTGAAACAAGTTTAAATACACAAAAGAGTTTTCAAACAACAAAAGATGTGAATGAGTAGAATATTTTAGAATTTCGATTCATAGGAATGAACGAGATATTTGCTTTGATCTTTTCGCAAATTTTTTAATATGAAACTATCCAGGATGATTTATCTTTTTCTACGAATCACGATAATATCTATTGTATGTTAAAAAAACTGTGACGACTTTGATGTATAAAAAGAAAATTTATAGAAAATTATATTTACTCTCAAGAAATAGATGTCTTCCTTAAAATATTTTTTATATTATCGAAAATAAGAGAGACTTAAACGGTATAAGTTAAATAGGACATCTCGTACAACAAGTTGTAACACTTGCTATTTGCCCAAACTTCTACACCTTCGAGTAACAGTTGAACTAGTTAACTCGTGTAAACAGACCAAACTAGAATAATTACGAATCATATTATACTTCAAATAAATACCAGTTTAACATTTGACATCTTTACAACTTCTTTAACAAGTATGTAGTTAGCTTAAGTAACTTAAACATGAAGTATAATGATCTACAAACAATGCTTAATATCAACCTGCATGCAATTCTTATAATCGTTCATTTAAAACTTTTATAAAGAGATATTATGTTAAACAAATTTGGCCTTCTCTTCTAAGAGAACGATTTATTTAAAAATATCATTTCATCATAATAGATATATTTTTCTAAATATTCAAGAATTTTAGATTGTCTTATTTCATTGTTATCAAATAAGAGGACTCATTCTATTAAATAAATTGCATATTATAATAAATAAGTATAATAATTCAATATGGATTTTTAAAATTAAACAAATACATCATATCAATTTTTATTATTTTTAATAATCTATCTATTGCTCACTTACCGTTAATTTATTTTTAATTATTTTTTTCTTTTTTGATAATATTTTTGATAATATTAAATCGTATAGATAATTCAAACACATTGGAAAACACTGATGTATAGAATCAATATTGAAACGAAATACTTACAACGTCAAATAAAAAGAAAGCAGAATAATTACTCTAGATTGAGAATCCTTGACAGAGAACCAGAGGAATGTTATAATGTGCCGAAATCAGCGTTATATCTTAGTTACCTGGCAACAATCTCGCTTATCATTCGAAATTAACCTCTTAACTCGTGCAAACGTGGACCTGTATACGAATTATCTCGTGTATAATCAAATGCATATATTAATAAAAGAAGAATCGGGCGCTTTCACCGAGATTTGATTGAATTGTGTGAGGTATTCGTGTAGATAAAATACATAGAAAATGTAAAAAGTGATTCTGAAGATTAAATAAGAAAGTCAGTGTGAAAAATTATAGGTTGAGATTTCTTTATTGAGTTGTAGGTAATTTTATTTTGCATGAAACGAGATAGAATTAAAAAGCCTTATACGAAATTTATTAAAGCTAATTATAGTTTTTAAAAAAATACCAAATGTTTGGTATAAATATTAAATACATGAGAATGTTAAATACGTTGGTTTAATACGAGGTAAATAGAAGAAGAAAATAGTTTAAACTTTCTTTTTTTCTATAAACTGTACTCGAAGAGGAGAATATCGAAAATTTTTGAAAACAGTATATAAGCCTTTTTTATTCCAAAAATGCACACGAAAGAAGAGAATAGTAGGATTTTAACGTACAATTAATGATTAAAATGGTTGGTAATGAAATGAATACATGAGTTTTCAATAAGCTAGGATATCTGACGATGAAAATGTTCAATGCAAAGATAATGAATCGAACCATTATATTGTATTATTCAGTAGAATTTTGTTAATACTGATATGAACCAAGTTAAAGTTAATAAAAATTGTGATATCGAAGAAGATTTCTCTCGTGATCGAATATCGACTACGACTATTATTTAATATCGAATGAATTTTTTCGTATAATCATTTCAATTATAATAAATGTATCGATTATAAAAAATCTTTCGAGTATTACAAGTAAATTTCATAGCGACATTTATAACAATCATATTAAATATTAATTCAAATATCCAATATTGATTCAAAATAAGAAAACGAAGAGATAAATATAAAAAGAGGTAAAAATAAATTAATTGGATTTTGAATATTCGAGGAACGAATTCGAAAATAAAATTAATTGAAAATTTAATACAAATGCGTTTATCTCGTTATCGAACAGGAACACGTTGATTCAATTGAGAACTCAGCAATCAGTATATTAACAATATTAGCTTTCAGATTGTATTTGCATATTACATACACGCAAACATATCGCAAATATCATAGTTTACTCAACTAGAATCTGCTTAAAGGATTAATAGCGATGTTTGTACAAAGCTACATCCTAGATTCAATAGAAAACGTAGAGAGAGCGAAGGAAGAAACATAAGCAAGAAAAAGAATTCGTGAAACGACGCGAAATGAAAGAAAACGGATCTGATGGTTGAACAGGTCCCCAGTTTGAATCGTAACCAAAAGACTATTGCTCCCTCTCGCGAAGAAGAAATTCGTTTGATCCTTAGAAACGTTGCAGTTGGTTCAAGGTGAGCCATGCCTATCCGACCCATTACGAAGGGGCCTTACATAATACAGGGCAGGAGCAGTGGCGACGAATCATACGTTTCGGTATGCGGGCAGAAAGGCAGCCAGTTTCGCGACAATGGGCGGATTGAAACGCGGCGAATTCTTTCTGCACCGGTGACGAATGGACGGAACGGTGTGACGGGAAATTTGCTGACACGTGGGCAAGACGAAAGGGCACCGGGTGCAGTTCTGCAGTTTCGAAATCTTAAGAATTTGGTTCGGTGATCGATGCTGTTGCAATCGTCCCTGTCGATTGAGATTTCGACTCAATTTTTAATATGATTAATTAAGTTCATATTCTGTCTTCTCCTTTCTATATTTCTTCCAATTCTTTCTAATTCAGAAAGTGATAGAATTTTTAATATGATTAATTAAGTAAGTTCATATTCGCTACTCTGTCTTCTCCTTTCTATATTTCTTCCAATTCTTAATATAGAAAGCGATAGAATTCCATGAATCCCAATATCCTAAAATCCAATAAAAGTGGAAAGATACGCGATAGAAAGAAAAATCTATCTCATAGATTTGCTCCATCTCGAATGATCGAAGTAATTCTCCTGGTAGTACAAGCCTTTTTGGGTGGAGTTTCAGCTCCCTTCAGTAACCGACGTCCGACAATTTTCTTTATTTATGATACGCGCTCCGTACACTGGGGCATTATTTACACACCGCACAATGCGGTAATTAGAAGATGCTCGTTTTAATAGAACCGTTATCAACGGATGAAATTACGTCGCTTTGCGGCGTTGTTTTCATCCATTGTTGAAAACAAGATCAAATTAGAATCGGGGGGCCACCGGGGAACAATGGAGTCGCGTTCGCTTACGCGTCTGCCGTATACATGACCCGAAAACTATGGTGTTCCTTGAAATAATTACAAGTCCTTATCTCGAGATATGATATCGTTCCCGGTACTAATAAAGCGCAACAATGAAACGAGAATGAAGCGGAGAGGACGACATAAGTCTGGATTTCTTTCCACTGGGATATTATTGTGGATATCGTTCCATCGTGTCTCTGAGAATACTCAGCAAATCGTGTCTTCTCCATCGTGTTCTCTCCTTTGGAATAGTTCCCACTTTTTTCTCTTATCAACGTTGTTTCACGAGAATCTGGCAATCGTGTAACGAATTGCTTCCATACGCGGTTGGAATGAGTTTTTCGTTAAGTTTTTTTTTTTTTTTTTTTTCTCTCGATGCGACGAGAAATCTCAGGAGAATTGTAAGATAATTGTAAGATAAATTTGACGTGTCCATGTAGCTTATTTTATAATTTGATCTCTTTGAAACGAGAATCGAATGATTTCAATCATTCAAAACTTTGATATACGTCTATTTTTTTATTTTAATTCTAAGCTTCGAAATAAGAGTTAAGTGATTAATTATTAAAAATTAATTTTTCTTCTTTAAATTTTCTTACATTTCACACGAAATATAGAAGAAAATAAATGTTTTATAATCTATTGTTTATCAATCAATGTATCCTCTATAATAAAAAGATGTCTATATGAAATTAAAACTTGACGAATTAATAAGGATTGAAAATTTTCATTGACACGCGTAAGAATCACTTCTTCAAATGACATTAAAAGAAAGGAAGTATTTCAAATGACAAATTCAGGTGGGGCACGCAGCCATTGTATCAACGAACAATAAATGACTCATACAAGGGAAACAATTACGCTACCCACCACATTAATTAGATTCCATTAAATTGTTTCTAAACATATCTTTGCCAATACAATTACAATCTTAAAAAATTCATTCCAATCTTCGATCAAAAAAATCGTTAATATAATCTTCGCGTGTACGAACGAATCTTCCAACGCAACTATACCATCTCGATCGTCCTTTAAAAAAATTTCTCGATCGATCGTACCTTCATCCTTGCTACTACTATAAACCACGAGATTCCATTTCCTCTTCAGACAGAAATCACAATTAATTAAATTCTCACTAAACTAAACTCTAAACGAATCAATTGCACTGCTTCGATCATTCCCTAAAAAATTCCTATCTCTCGATCCACCCTCTTGCAAAACTACCCCTTTGAAAAGGCACGCGATTATTTCTCACGCGAAAATTACGAATGCATTCGAGTGAATGGCACTCGAGGGGTAGAGAGAAAGAGAGAAGAAGAAAGGAAATTGAAAAGGGGGCACGTGAAGAGAAGAGGTGGTGCGAAAGGCTCGTGCGAGTAGCGCGACTTATTCGACTTATGCGAGCCTCGTTAGCGAGGTGGCGCGTTGTTAAACAATTAGAGAAAGAGGAACTCGATTGAAAAGCGCGCGTTCAGCTGGTGCGAATCAAACCGTTAACCAGGATCGCGTTCGTTGTTCCTAATTAGCCAGATCTAACGTGGCGGTGGACGGATAGGAGACAAATCGACTCGAATAGAAAAGGGAACGATGCATATGGGTGGCGAGCTTGCATGCTGATCGCGCGGCTATAACGTGCGCGGTGAATTAAATTGGTCATTACGGTACAGAAATTTGCCGTGGAGAATCGGGGAACACGATCGTATGCGATCGAGCCTCTTTTCATTCTTCGATTCGATTAAATTATTTAGGTTGTGCGGAGCGTGCGGGGATTTCGTGATCTGTACGATTATTCCCCTCCCCTGTTGAATTGAGTCTGAGGTGAGCAAATTAATGGTCGAAGAAGAATGGAAATCTTTGGTGATTTGATATCGCGATTTTGGATCTTTGATCCGTTCGTGTTTTTTTGAATATATCGAGCGTGAATATTGAGACGAATTCGAATATCGGCATGGTTGGATCGAATTATTTAAATTAAATTGCGCGTTATCTGAGAATGAATTAATTTTATTAAACGCATACACGTGAGAAAGCACTCGAAAGGTAAAGATCATTGCTATACGATATAAACGTATTATCGATTACGAAACCTTTTACCGAAGCGTGCGTAATCTCGTCGAAAAACCTTGAGGGAAACCATAAATCCGTCCTGTGTACGTACAAACACCGAGTATACGTACCAACGAAAGAGCATCGAGGATAATAAACGGAGAATTTTCATATTGGAATGCTCCAAGCTTGTTTTGAAATTACAAGATTTATCGCTACCTAATATTACAACTCGTTTCCCTGTTATTCTCATCTTTCGATCATCTTTATCTTTTCTCTCGTTTTTTTTCTTTTCTAATTACTCTCCTTCACGAGTTGTATTAAAAAAAAAAAAAAAAGAAAGAAAGAAAGAAGAAAAAAGAACTTTACATATAATTACACGGATAAATCAATATGTAAACAGGAAGGCTTGTAATTCGGGTGTTAACGCGTTACTTTCACCGCAATTTCTCACCGCGAAAGTCTCAAAGTCTCAGTTTAATATGCATGAAAGAAAGGCTAGAAATTGTCGAAAAATCTTTATGCCAGGAACGTAGGAAATTTACCTTCGTTTCGAGGCTTGTTGCATTCGTGTCAAGAGGCACGAACTCTCCTTCGAGCGTGGAAGCTAGAAAACTGTGCAATTTTTACGTATTCGAGACGAGTCGCCGGACGTTTCAACAAATTCGTTGAATAGTTCAATATTTAATGGGGAATTTTGAAAAGTTTCGCGGCACATTCGAGCTTTGAAATTGGATAAAGGAGAAAAGATCAAGAGGAACGAAGCCTCTTTATAGTTTCTTCTTCGAAGGAACTTGAAGAGGGTCAAACGAGGGAAGAAATCTACGAGGGTGAAAATGTACGAGTGCGAGTGGAAAAATGTTTAAAAAGAAATTATTACCGTAGAATGTATTTGTCAGAGAAAATAAATTTTCTTTAAAAAATAATCGCATCTATTGTCGATGTGAAGTGAATTTTAACCAACGTAACAATTTATGTTCCTGTACATTTTAACTATATTTTGAATAGTATTTTTTACATCCCTATTTGAAGGATCATTTTATCGAGGAACATTTTCAAATCTAGCATTCGACTAATCTAATGAAATAAGATCTCTGATTATTATTCGCGCAACAGTAGTGTATAAAATACAAAGTGTAAAGTGTAAAAGATTCACAATGAAAATTCAATATCAAATCGATCGTCTTTAAAGAGAATCATATTACGCTCATGGGCAACAAGGTTACATCAATCGGTGCATTCGATCGGCTTAGGCCACTGACACGCATACGTTCAGTCCTTGCACTTGGCTCTTTAAAGCGAGTGAATCGCTTCAAGCGCCGAGCCCATCCATTACTCCTCTTCAACAGGCGACCGTATCTAATTCCCCATCTTCGCGATACACTTTGCAGCTTTTATGATTTCACGACATGATAAAAAAAAAAGAATAAAAAAAAAAAAGAAAAATAAAAAGTATTCGAAATCCGGTATGTTGACATACATCTCTTCATACACTATTGTATAAAAGTTTCAACACGATACGTATAAAGTAATCAATTATTAACCATAATGAATTTAAAAAAGATTTGTTGTAAATTTTAAGAACACTTAATTCATGGAGATCGTGATATAGAATAAAAATAGAATAAATTGTTGGTAATAACTTATAGTATTAATCTTTAGATTATTATATAATATTTATCGATATTCTCTAACAATAATAATGGCAATAGAGTTCAGAAATGATATAAACGATTTAAATTTTGCGATCACAATTAAAATAATAATGTATTAAAAAAAAATAAATAAAATAAAATCTACTACAAAAATTCTCAAGAAATATAAGATGATTATCCTAATACATCAATATATTTAAAATCGTTTCATTCTTTCTTTCTCTCTCTATTCGAACAAACAACTAACCTCGAAGATCACGATCGTGAGACGAGCAAAAACATCGAATCACGAATTATGCTCGATCGAATCACTAAGAGAATAGCTCTCCCTTTCTCCACCCCTTCAAATACATCCTCTTCCTCCCTCCTCTTCGATAGCTCTAGTCAAGTTTAACGATCGACCGATATCGAATCCTCTCCTCGTTTCTCTCTCTCTCTTTCTTCCATCTTTACATCTGTCTTTTCTTACCCCTCCTTTTCTCTTTTTCTTGCGGCCAGGATATATCAGACCGAATTATCGATTCGCTCGGAGGTCGTTCGTTCCTCTGTTCCAAGGAATAAAAGGACGATCGACGTTCGTCCTTCGCAGGGTACTCGAGACCTTCGTCCTTCGGCATCATTAAACTCACGGGCTAACGACCCAGTTCCTTTCATCGTCTATCCTCTGTTCCTCGACTCTTCACCTCTTATCTCCATCTCTTTTCGCCGACGGTCGTCCGCAATTAGTTCCGGCACGACGTGCAGGCCGCTTTGCAACTTTTCGAATCTTTCGCCACGCGCTCACCCAAGTCCCTCGCGGATTTTTAGAATCAATTTTCCGATCGGTAGGCAAATCGTGAAAACTTTCGCCAAGTTTCTCGACGTCGTGATGAATCGATTTTTTTCATCGAAATTATTTCGTCGATAAGAACGATGCTTGATTGATGCACGTGTTGAGCGTGAAGGAAGAGTTTCGTATTGTTTGTTAACGTTGATGATGGTATATTGTGATGTATATCATTTTATATATAACACTTTAATATAACATTTTTAATCAATTCTCGTGAACCATACTATAGCTTTCCTGATCACTGTAAGCATTCAATATGATAAAAAGATATTTATAGATGCTTATATAAGAATTAAAAAATGAAGAAACATCCAAAAATACTAG
Source organism: Apis florea (assembly GCF_048593485.1). Lineage (NCBI taxonomy): Eukaryota > Metazoa > Arthropoda > Insecta > Hymenoptera > Apidae > Apis > Apis florea. Next base: position 120,288 of record NW_028256823.1, on the reverse strand, counting down.
AATAATTCTTCCATTTGTCGTAACATTTCATTCAAGGATTTACAAAAGAAAAGAAAAATAAGGAAGAATTCCAAGAATATTCCTTTCGTGTATTATAATGACATAAAATTTCTCGAGCAAAAAATTATCCAAAAATACCAAAATAATATCTATATTTTTAATAAAAAAAATATTTGCACGAAAATAATGTCGATAATTAGAAAAAGAAAACACCGTATATTCAATACTTAAATGCACTAACAAGAAGAAGAAACAGTATAATCGGTATAGGAGGGTAGGCGGGTCAACTGGAACGAGCAGTATACTACCCCCATGGGGAGGCTAGAGTTAGGCAAGGTAATTGTCATGCAAAGTAAAGAGGCAGCATTAGCATCATAAGCGAGCAAATACTCTGCATTCTGCCGTCCATTGTGCTCCCTAGTTAGTTCATTAATTCCATGAGACACGCTACTGGCACGACTTGAAACGTAATACACGTGTCCATCTTTGCACAGCTACTTTCCTTGCATTCCCGTGTTTTTCTTCTCGAATCCGAAACGCATACGTAGATTCACGAATTTTCGTGCAATTTGGCAACCACGTTTATTATAACAAGCTTCAAGTTTAACACGTAACTTGAATTTAAATATTTGTTTCTCTTAATTTCTTTTTTTTTTTAATTTAATTTTTAAATAAAATTAACCTATGATGATTAACTATTTACTAATTTTAACGATATTACATCATAAATAGAAATAGCTGATCGTGCATACATAGCAATTAATTTTTAACTACATTTAAAGCATTTAAACAATTATTATATTAATTGTTCTAATTTGCATGTAGATACACATTCATATATCAATCTTTCATTAAATAGTTTCATAACATGGATGATGATAAATGATAATATTTAATTAAGTTAAAATGAAAATACTACTCGTACGTAACATAAGTAAACTAGTGTGTACTCTTATACAAATTCTCTTAAAATAAAAAATAGAAAAAAAATATTACCATTAAATATCATGATTTTTAACAAAGAGATTAAAATTATTTATAAAATCAAAATATCATATGAATCTAATTCATTTAAATATATACATAATACGGATAAAATATTATATAAGCACTATACGTAAAAATAAATATATTCGAAAATTTGCATATCCCTTAAAATAATTCAACATATGCGAAAATAATTCACCGGTAAAAAATGTCGACAACAATTTCTCCGTTAAATTCAAGTTTCCGCCCGTCTAAATTCTGCATTTTGCATACGCGTTTCGAAGCCAAGCATTTGCATTTGTAACAACACCCTGTCAGCCAGAAAGTAGGATTTAATAAATTCATATTCTCACGAATTTATATTAAATTCGAATTTATATTTCTGAAGAAGACCGTTGTGCAACGACAAATTCAACATCTAAGGCAAAAAGCATTTTGCGAATTTTTATTTAACACCGTTTCTCTAAACTAACTTTAATTAATCGACCTTATACGAGAATGCAGGCGACCATGAACTACGATTTAATTTACACGAACAAGAAATCACATGGATGAACGATTTCACGAACGACTTTAAAACACGAACATGCGTGCACACATTGAAAACCGTGTACGAAAAGCTTCTTCTCTCTTAAATTGTTTATCTTTCTATCTTCAAAGTAGCACGTTATTATGATTTGAAGACGCTAAAATTGTGTATCTATCGATATTCTCGTATCGCTTGGGAATGTAGTAAAATTGTGGTAGAATTATTCCATTTCTCACCAAAGTTCGAGGCTATTTATTTCTATGTTTGCTATTTGTTTCTATACAAATATTTGTATGCCAGTTCATTTGCATTTAGAGAATAGGTTATTTCTGTAATTAATTTTAAGTTAATTTTACGTATTGTTTTGATAGATTGAAATATAACAATAGATTAATTAATTTGAAATTATATTATATAAATTTTATTCCAGTCCATACATGTAACATTTGAATTGAACGAATCAATTAATAAAGAGTTTTCTACGAAGCTTTTTCACATAATATTTACATTTGCAAAATCGAATTGCGATTCTTTTCTAACTTTTGAATCAAGAAAACTTTCTCTTTTACAATCTCGAACGAAAAAAAAAAAATTCACGAATGCAAGAATTCGCCAATATCAAAAACGAATTTAAGTTTTTTAATCAATATTTATAGCATAAACAAGTTGCTCTCCAAAAAAATCTTTGTTCTTTTATTATAATTAAATTTGAAACTTAGTGAAAAACATTTTAAAGTTTCAAAATAAAAAAGGAATAAAAGCGCAAGAACAACCCCCAAGAAAGGAAACGAAGGGACAGCAATAATTTTAACGAGATCCCTGCATCTCTGTGTATAAATACTTTTGACAGAAGCATAAATTCGTATTCATACGAACAATACTCGTCGTTAAAGAGAAATGGAATACTTTCTTCATTCATAACATTTCGCTCGACGCAACTATGAATAAATGGCAGTGGGTCAAAGCAACTCGTGCACATTGTATTATTATAAAAAGAACTGCTTGCATTGAATAGCGACATTATATTTAGCAATATATAAATCACAGGTTTGATTTATATATTGAGAGAATTGATTCATTGTTTTTAGGCATAAGATTTCACTATGAAATTAAAAATAATTCTCGATATATATATTGCCCTATGAATAATTACACGAATTTCATTTCACGTAAAATACAATGAATAAATATCTTCTAAATAAATGCCAGATAAAAGAAGTCCTCAATTGGGAACATTTGTACAAAAGGGAAGTAATACAGGAAATGAATTATTAATTTTATAATGGAAAAATTGAAAAATTTTTATCGCCAAAATAAAAATAAATTCAATTTGTTTGGTCAAAGTTTCAATCACATCATCGAAAACCCGAATTTTTCCAGCAATCAACGATCGAAGAAAATTTACTACTCAATTACAAGACAGCAATAAAAATGAAGCAGTACCCAGCGGGACGAAAGAAAACTAGCCGCTAGTCCGGTTGTGTTCCGTGCACACGTGGAACATAAGCGCGTCCCATTGGGACGTTAGAGTCGTATTCGCGTATCCGACTCGACTCGACAGTGGTGCAGAAATAAAGGACTTCCTTTGCTCGTAGATATCCGCTTGCCAGGGTCACGAATAAATCTCGCGATGAGGGATAGAAGAGAGCGAGGAGATGGAACGAAAGAGAAGAGCGTTCTTCAATTGAAGGAGCTGCTTTAATATGGAAATGGTTCTATTCTTCTGTAATGCGAATGAATCAACAAAAATTAATTAAAAATCGAATGCTATACTGCTTGAAATCCGTTATAAATTCTTTGTTCGACTTTAATTTGAGGGATCAAAATTTTTCAAGCGTGGATTTTGACGCGTAGAAAATTATTTGCATGCAATATCTATCGTTTAAGGATCTTTGTGATTGTAGATTTTTTGTAGATATATTTATATCTTATTTTTTTTTTATCTTTCTTTCTTTTTCTGAAGTACACTTCAAATGCTCGAGTTAACCTCTTTCAAAAATAGATAAAAAATAAATTTTATCCATCGTATTAATTACTTTATCATGAATTTAAAAGTAATGATATTCTAACGATACAATAAAATACAATATCATCTTTATATCCATTCTCTATCTGATATCGTCCCAAGTTGCCTAGTTTTCAATCCATTGTCCATTTATCATTTCCTCCAATATTTCTCATATTCTCTAACGTGTCTTTTGATTTTGCAACTAATAATAATAGTGAATTTTTGTAAGTTAATAATCATTACAATCAATATTTCCTTTCCTGTATCCAATTACTTCCACTCCTATTAGTAATTATAAAATTGCATCGTGGCTGCATTGCAAGATAACTGTAATTACTACTCGAGAGGGCTGATCGTTTTTTACATTCTTTTTCAAGCAAGACCATAATGCATCTAACAAAAAGTATATATATATATATATATATATATATATATATATATATATATATACATCTATATAAAATAAAATATACCTCCTTATTGCCGAGAACATTTCAATTTTCAGATAAACAGACAAAGACTAGAGACACGGGTATATATTTGTACATACAATCAGACTTAACAAAACTGGAGGAAAACAGAGAAAGGAAGACAATAACGAAGCAAAGATAACAGCACGATGCACCTTCTCCGGAAGGTTATAATCCAAAGCGACCAACCAGATGACCCGAATACGAGACCAACGCGTGCAAGTACAACGCGAAACTACAGTGCGAGCAGCCATGGTCATTAAGGACGTTCCGCCTCGTCTAACCCAGACCCGTGCACCATTCGAGCAACACGCTAAATATTCGCGGGGCACCAAGGAAACAGGTAGACCAAGGGGCAATTAATAATCTTCGTTCAATTTCATCGTTGGAACGCGTATCGTCTGGCCGGTAACACTGGAGGAAACTGCTCGAAAGGGAGCACACGTACGAGGGAAAGAAGGTTTTTACACGTAGACATCGGTGGTAAACCGGACTAATCTGATTAGGCGAGATGAAACGCGTTTCGAAAACGTGCGAGGAGATTAGTCTGAAATTGCACACCGGCGTGACATCTCGCGGAGAAACCCGCTTATATGGAGGAGGGATGAAATTTGGTTGGCGAACGAGATTGGATGAGAGTCCTCGGTGTAGGGTTCCCACTAGGTTTTTAAAGAGGAAGAGGGAGAGGATCAGAGATTGGTTGATTTGTTTTTCGAGATATTTGCTTATATTACTCGGAAATTGAAAATTGAGAGAATGGAACGATCGTTGAGTGATTGGAGATTATTTATATTATCTTATCTGATCTTATTTGTCAAAATTTGTAACGATAAGATGAGAAGAGATATTTTTTTTTCAATCAATTCGAATTGACAGATGAAATATAAATTTAAAATATCATTAATTATATATAATACGTCCAGAAATTCGTTTTCCTAAAAGATTACTGTTATTCTTATTTTTTTATTTTTAATTAAATTAATTGCAACGCAACAAAGCCAGCCAAACAATTTTCCAAATTGATTTAACCACAAATCACTCTCGATTGAACGTTCCATCGATCCAAAGACATTCACCTCTATCTTGTCGAGAAAACAAACCGATCCTCCCCCGATTACAGATATTTCCGGTTGAAACGCAGACCCGATTCCTAACCGAGAAAACGTTCCTCGACTGATTACCCTCTCTTTCATCCGTACACCTCGTGAAGAAGGAAGAAGAATCGAGGTGCGAGGCGGGGCCGATAAAAATTCGAGGATCGGTCGTAAACTTGGCCTTGAATCCCTGGAAGTCCCATCACGTATCCAATTTTCCAGAGATCAAGCGACTCGATCCGTGGCAGCATTTGAAATCGGCAAATTGAAACGCCTCGCGTCACCAGACTATCGACGTTGACGTACAAGGTTTCGAAACAACTCTGACACCCTCCTTCTTTCAACGATTGATCCCGAAAATCGAATCCTGTTTACCTTACACTCTATCTCGCGGACGTAGTAATCATGTTTATCCGTCTTATCGCGCCTATCAGAGATCCTTCTTTACTTTTTCTTTACTTTTTTCCATCTTTTTGAGCATGTCTTCCACACGGAAGAAAAGAAGAAGAAGTATAAGTGAGAATGTTCGATCCTATTGATCCAAAGGAATAGTATGATTCTTTTATTTTTGATTTGAGTTTTACGCGTGTATAGAGCTGCTACTGAAAGAATGGGGAAAAAATTCGTGCCATTATGAAATAAATCTTCATCGATAAGCCAACGTCTAATACTATTTAAAAAATATCATAAAATAAAAGCAAAATTAATTATCAGCGAAAATTATATCGAATTCTCAAGTTGCAATCTTTCAAAGATTTTTGCTTATAAACGTACGGAAAACATATATTGAACGGACGTGGTATCCCAATCAGAATAAATTAAAATGATCTGAACGTTACAGAACTCTGATTAATCGCGCAATTTCTCGTTACCACGCTACATAGCGTGCAAAATCGACTAACAATGTGTACAGTTTAATCGATCACGTTTTCCAGCGGTGCATTAAGCAATTTCTCGGGCTATTCAATTTTCCCCGCTTTGGTTTGCCGCCACAATATCCGGAACTCGGACAACAAGAGCGGTTTCAACACCGAAGTGACGCGAGAAATTTCTTCCAGGAACATGGAACAATTTCCATGACCCGGCACACTTATATACAATACCAATCCGCGGCTAAAAGTAAATTGGTTTACGGAAAAATCTAATTACGCCTGCGTTACGGCTGTCCTTTGCCATCTTGTAATCGAGTTACGTTGTCGACTTTCGTCTCGACAACACGTTCCAGAAACCTTTGCCTCGATTCTTCGGAATTTTCCCGCTGATTTGCATCGGGCAAATACTCGACTCGAGAAAATTGAGAACACAAAGCAGATTATTAATACTTCCAATACTTTTCTGGGGCTGTTACGCAACGGAGCTCGAATACAGCTTCGTTGCTCGAAGAATAATGATATCTGAACAAGGTTTGAACGAGGAAGAAATATATCTTGTGTATAAAAATATATAAATATCAAGTATACGTGAAAGCAAATATTAGATTTCTATGCTATTAATCTTTCATTAAAACATTAAACATACAAATCTTAAGTAAATATTACTAATAGTTATCATGCCAATATTTGTTTGATATTTATTTGTCCGATACTCAATTATTTATTTTATTTTATTTTAATGGAGAGAACTCCAGAAACATGTAACTATTCTTTGTTAATTATTCTTCAATTGTAAATAATTTATATTAGCTAGTTTAATTTAGCAATAAAAAAGTATTCGTGCATTGTTACAAGTCGAATTACTCGATGTAACGGCAAAGATGTCACGCATCGAACATTAGCCTCAAAAGCTGATCAAAAGAAAAACAAGATTTTTCCTCCTTCGTGGAACGAAGGATCGAGTGTTAAAGAAGTAGGGCAGATTGTGAGATTCCTCGGTTCTCCGCCGCATACTAGACATTCTCGTATCGATTGGCCACGGTGTAGTTAAAAGTCACCGATAAAACGGCCATGATTAACCTTTCACGAGACGAGAAAAAAGCGACGCGCGAGGAAAATTGCCTCGTGTGAACGAGCACAGGTGATCGATCGAGAACTGAGAAATCGACTAGCTGTGCAGGCGACTGGCTGTGAGAAAAATATGCGGAACACGCGTTCTTCCTTGTTATCCTACGAATATCTGGCGCCACTGGTCGCGATGCCAATGCGAATTGCTCGATTAAAATTTCTCTGGTTTATTACGTTCAATTAATTGGCAACTTGTGCTACAATGTCGCGATTTGTGAAATTATATATCGAGAATATATTGCGGGTATTTCGAACTTGGGAAATTTGTACATGAAACGTATCGATTTATGAGAATTTGTTTCAATTTTTAGGCAACGCATTGATCGATTATATTCAGATCTACCGAAAGAAAACGAATTTTTTATTGAAAAAGTTCTACGAGTAAATTATATCGTAAGTTATTAAAAATTAGAGTAGACTTTTCACAGTCTGGATTTATGCATTTTTTATTACACGAAGGTTTCTGAATAGAGTAAGCCACTATATAGGAATTATAATGAAGAATATTTCAAATTGTTACGCAAAAGAAAATTAAACAACAAAGTAAAATTATCATCAGATAATAATAATAATATTCTTAACTCTACTTGCTCCATGTTATCACATCGGACGATTTACACCTTGATTACTCGTATGCATACACAATCAAATATAGGGCCAATTGCAAAGTCTGGCCTTTTCGAGAATATTGTCCAATCTCAGAGCCACTGGTTAACCTCTTCAGGCTTGACTCTCATTTCTAGAGACGTTCTTCAAAATCTGAGAGCAGAGGGACGTTCAAAATCCACTCGTCTGTAGACGCGTCTCCTTTTCAGTAGAGTTCCAGTGCGGCAGCTATTAACGTCGTGCGAGCTTATTATCCTTTAAGGACGGTCTCCTCACTCTCTCGGAGTGTCTCTTCCCTCCCCCTCTCTCTCCCTCTCTCTCTGCTTTTTGTGGCTGCCCCTTGTCGTCTTCCGCCTCTGTTCCTCCACCAGTCCCCCTACCCCCTCGTGCTCCTTTCATCCCGTGGGCTTTCACGGCGCGAATCTAACAGTGGATCGTCGAGATTCAAGGGTGGAAAGAAAAAGGAACGTCGCGCGTGAAAGGCAACGGAGCAAGAAAGGGAAAACAGGTGGAGATGGACGAGGGAAATAAGGGAGAGACGTACAAGTACGGGGGAATAAAAGAAACGGAGGTAATGGAAGGGAAGTGGACGTATAGGAGTCTATCTACCTTTTTTATACGAAAGTCTAGACCGAATAAAAAGATAGAAATGTTTCGACTTCTCTTTAATGATATAAATTTTCTTTGTTAAAAAATTTTTAGACCAGGAACAAAATACGAACTAATAAGAATAAAAGTTGATTGTATCTATGAAGGTATTAGTAAAGATTTTTTTCAAAAGTTATGAAATCGATATTTTATAAGAATAAATTAGGATAACTTGAATTAAAAGAAAATTGAAAACTAACTTTCCTATCTAATTGGAAAACAAAATTATAAGATTTATATAATTTATTTTAAAATATTTTCTATAATTCTAGTCAAAGTAAGGAAAACTTCAACTAGAAATTAGGATCAACTTTCTCACCAACTTTCAATAATACTTATCTAAATTCTATCAATTGCAATTTATGTCACTTTCCTTCTATAAAATATCGCCTGTAAAATTAATCTTTCGAAATTCCGTCCACTTCATCCCAACCAATTATAAAACAACAAAATTATAAATAAAGAATAATCAAATTCCTAATTTAACTGTTAATAAGATTTACATCAATTCCATTACATATTCCTGCAAAACCAATTTATCCACGAATTTAAAAATTCTCCCTCTATCCTTACAAGCAACCAGTAACAAATTCAACCCTCAAACAACTTAAACCGTTCACGAGCCAGATTCGCAGAAAATCAAAGCAGAAACCAAAACTCGAGCGTCAAACGTTTCGAATTAATTCCCTTTTCACCCCTATGCACCGTTCATCGCGCCCTCTTATCGCACCCTTTGAGTTCCGCTTGCAATTCCTCCGCGTATCGTCGTTCCACGCTCGAGCAATATCGCGCGATAAGGGTTGAAATTCGCAGATGAAAGGCACGAAAGGAGGAACGAAACGATGGAACGATGATTCGAAGAAACTCTTCCCCCCTCTTTCCCTCTTTCCCTCACGAAAGAAAGTAGAAACACGAAGAAGAGACGAGAAGAGCTCTCCTCCGCCCTCTGAAAATCCACGCGCGTACATAAGTGTGCCCCTTATTCGTCTTTTTTTTTTCGCGGCCTTTCTCCCCTTGGTGGAACCTTTCTGGCCGTACACATTCGCCCGGGTATCGTCTGTATCGGGCGTCCCTATCAGCCAATTAGTGGAAATGAGATCGCAGCCGCAGATTAACGATCCGCTTCCTGTGACGTGCTGGCACGTTTCTGTTAACCCTTCGTCCGCGTGACCGGTATATTTACGATATATTTACAATATATTTAACGATATACCGCGGCCACAATCGTCTTGGTGAGTCAAGCTTCTTGCAATATGATTTCTAAAAACATTAGATTAGAAGAGGAAAAATAGTCGTTCTATAATTCGTAATGAATAATTCTTATAATTCTTCAGTATCTCTTCTTGTTGACATTTTTGTTACGTTCTTTATTTGTATTGTACGAAGATTTTATTCAACACGATTTTTATCCCATGTTCCATCTTACAGAACGAAATCGAGCATACTTTTCGGATCGTCAGAGTTTGCGCCAAGTAAAGTTACCAATCGTCTTGCATCTGGCGTACAACTCGAAATTCAAGGCGCAGTATCGATAGCGAAAGCTCACCATTTCCAGAATATTCCACGAGGAACGGATACGTTATTCTTTCGATTCGTTCTATTTCAGAATACGTAACGATCCCCATCGCTAGACACGCGTTGCACACATTTTGCGGGAAAATGTTGGGTCTAGAAATAGCCGCTCGTTCAGATCCGCCTCGCTCCGCGAGAATTCATCGGCCGCGAAGGTGTTACGTTATACAACGCGGGATTAAAAGGACGGTTCTAAAATACACGACCTCCTCACTCGCGGAAAAAGTGGCAAAGATAGAGGACACGGGAATAGTATCAAATAATATCGATAAAAAGTTCGATTCAATTTGTCGTTAAATTAATAACAAATTGCGTGAAAAATTGTTTCTTCTAAATATCAGAAATAATTAGAATAATTCAAAAGTTCAGAAACAATCGAAGCCTCATTATTAAACCTGGATTACCTGGAAATAATTTTATTCGTACATAAAGAAACACTTGTATAACGTACAAAAGACAAACGAATTTACGAATGATGATCACATATTTCACGCTATAAAACATTTTTACCACATCTATCCAATTTTACACGAGTTCCATCCCTCCTATTGTACTGCCTAAATTCATACGGAGCAAAATTTGAATCCCAAAACTGTCTCGGATTCTCTGCTACACATTTGAACTTGATCCCATCCCTAGCCGAGCCACACCACCGTAACATTAACAATATACTATATCCCTATGATACTGAATATACCACGGCATAGGCCTCGCCGATTGTATCTCGTATATACGCGCATTATACCGTACAGAAGGCATTGTGCCGGCGATATACAGTGCACATAATATATTCCAACCTCTAAGAACGGAGGTGCACTCTTGCAGCCGTGAATACACGCCGTGGATCCTCACAATCCTCCCCCTCTCTCTCTCTCTTTCCCTTCTCTCCCCCTTCACCGCAGCCAACCACGTTTACACCGCCTCTGGTGGTTACACGAAACTGGTTATAAACCAGAGAGAAACGGCCTAACTCGCGTTGCTCGATATGTATGTGCACGGCCAGGTGATTATGAACCTGCTCGATGCGTGTAACGCCGAGAAGGAACGCTGTCTGTCGATCCTCTTTACCCTTCCCGCGATCCTCGTGTACGAGATCGTGTATACACGCTGCCGTGTGCACCTTCCGCACCCGCACCCATGGATCTGGCCGTTTTCGTATCACAGAGATACATCTCGCGGGGTGAGAAATAAGAAATAAAGAGAAGAAAATCTATCGAGGGTTGAAAATCGTTGATTTTATAATTTTCATTGTGAATTTGTAGAAAGAAATTTTCCAGAGAAATTGAAACCTATTACATTTCTGTTTTTAGGGTTCCAAGCTTCGAATCCTAAAGCTAATATTATTCAATTGCGCTTATTTGGATAGGCTTGGAGACACCTGCCGGCAATGAGCAGTGCAGTAGGCCAGGCGGAGGGTAAAATTCTCAAATTCTCACTCCGCTAGTTTCGTAGCTTTCCCTTCGGCCTATCCGTAGGCAATTGCAAAATCCACAAAGCGGAAGAGCGAACAGTGTTAATCTACATAAAGGCTTAGGAATTAGGTCACTAGGATTCCCTATGGATTTCCCTTAAAATTTAACTATTCTAAGTATATCCAAAATATATAACACGTATAACATATTCCATCCAAAAATATTCAATTTGGGGAGAATCGTGAGGGTTAAAGCCGGGCGTAATTTTTTTACGCGCGAGATATGGATCCTCGAGATACGGCATTGTCGCTACGAAGATAATAGAGGTCAACGTGAAACAGGTTTCTTGGAACGAGTAAAACTCGAGCCGCGAAACAACGATAAGGGGTAAATTGGAAATTTCAAGGGAAGCTTGAAGCCGATCGTTTCTTTACGATCACCCCTTCTTTTTTACGCTTTAGGAAGAGCGGTGGTTGGATATCGAGTCGATCACTACTTCGCGTTGAAAGTCCTCGAGCGTTAAACCGTTTCCTGGTTGGAAACTGAGGGGAAAGATGAAGGTAGAAGGGAAGCTCGGTCGCTGATACCTTGGATTTTATATCCCTATTTAGCGTTGAAGGGAAGGATTCGATATTTATAGAAGAAAGAAATGTTTATGGGTGCGGTGTGAAAATGGAAGAAATTTAACGCTGATGGAGTTCCAGCATTGTACTTGGACGGTGTATAATAAAAGTAAGGGATGATCCAATAATTTCGAACACTTTGAACATTTCCATTATTCTTTAAAAAAAAAAAAAATGGAAAAACTTTATTTGTGAAAGTCGTATGGAGAAGCTCGTAACGCGTGTATAATAATTATTTTTATACGTGGAAGATTTTAGGTGTAGAAATTAAAGGTCTTCTAAGATCATCTTTTTAGTTTTTCTCTCTTTAGTTTTATTCTTGATAAAAAAAAAACGTATTGTTGATTTCTGATATAGGATCATTTAACAATATATAATTTAAAAAAATGAAAGTGAGTATAAAGGTCTCTGAAAATTGTTCACATAAAAAGGTTTCCCATATTTTTTTCAAAATAAAAATACGAGTGTACTAATATTTATATATTACATGTAATACTATTTCATATCATCGAATTTAAATTTCACATTGTATAACAGTAAATTAATAGAAAATATATAATTGTTTCTGACATTAATGAAGCATATAAAAAGTATTATTTTCCTATATTACTTTGTCGTAAGATTAATATTTGCCAGTTAAAACGAGGCGCGATGACTTTCTCCATCATTTGTCATTCCAGATTCTATTGACTAAAGAGAAAATTCTTTCTTATGTCTTCAAGATTATTTCACGATTATTTCACGCACCGTAGCCTTCGAGCAATTCAAGGTTTCTAAAGAGCGAAAGTTATTTAAACAAACGAAGCTCGGCACAAGCATTACGTTTATTTACAAGAAACCGAAGTTTATATCATTAGACGTTAAATATAGTTATAATAGCATCTGTTTCTCTGTATCCTTGAATTGTTATAATGCAGTTGCATAACGTTACAAAACTTTAAATGAAATTTTAAATTCTTAACAATTATTAAGTAATTACAAACATTAATATCTCGTGTTAATTATTTTTCATATAAATCTAATCCGGAATAAAAATTTGGAAATTTATTAATCTTCATATTAAAATATAAGTTCAATTTCTAGAATTTATAATTTCTTTGCATGGAATTCAATAAATTTTTTAACGAAACTCAAATTTTTATTTTGACAACGATTTATAAAGGAACATTAAATAAGATTTAAAAATTTAGATAAAATAATTAGAAATTTTATGATTCATAATAATTCTTAATGAGTTTTTAATATTTTTCATTATAAATTTTGTCAACTTCGATATGATTTATTAAATATTACAAGCAATGGATTTTAAACTCTGAACAACTGACATGTACAAGAATTTTAATATCTCACCATTTAAGTAAAACATAAAATAATTGCCACTTCTCCATATTTTCCAATAGTTTTAATATTTGAATTAATATAACTGACATTTACATGACAGTTAACAAGCATTAAATATCAATACATTTAGTTTCGAAACAATTCAAAGATAAAATCTAATTTCTAACAGAGAGATAAGATAAAATGGATTTGTTCGATCTTTGCCAGCAAACCGACAAAACGAATATTATCGAGAAGGTCAAGCATCACGTTCGATATAGACTTGGTTCAGCAGAAATTCCCAGGTGGAGGACCAATATCAGAAAAGATTTTGACGTATCAAATCGACCTCACTTGTTTGATTATGTCAATACGAGATCCAAACCAGTTTTCTTCCGATAGAAGAGAGAACATGATATGATTCTCTAATAATTTCAACGATTTTTGAATTCTATATTCGTTCACACTACGGTACGCAAAGTATTCAAACAATAATCAAGAGCCTTCTTATATAAACGTATTAAAAAAAAAATATAGATATTCGATATGGAAAATTATTTGGCAACTGACAAATTGATCGATGTAAATGCAACACTTTTTTTTCCTGATAACTTTTAACGAAAGACGTACGTCAGATTTTTTTGAAACTCGTTTATTATTGAGCCTAGATCAATTTTAATCACTGTCAATCAAATTTTTTCTTGACTGAAATTCAAAATAAAGTGATAATATGATAGAATGAAGATTTTCGCATAATATAGGAAAGATGAAGAAGAGCAAGAATATAATAAATAATAGGATATATATATAATATAATGAAAATAGAAGAATTAAATTATTGAAAATTATTACCACTAAAATTATATATTCAAAATAACCTAATGTACTCATTTTAATACATTCATTCATAGATTTCAACTTTAACGCTTCTATAATAATATCGTAAAAAAAAAAAAAAAAATGAAATATTCAAAGTATTCTACAATATGTTTGAAACGAATATTTTTCTATGAAACGATTCCAAATCTTATCTGTGCACCCTACATCTCCGCACATCCGCACGAATCAATCGATTTGTACCTATATATTACGTTCTGAATCCCCAAATCAAGATATACACTGAAAATTCTACGAATGAAATTGCCAATATAGTTCGATCGGTGCATCGAGAAAAAGCGACGCAACATTCGAGTAAAGGATGGTCTCAAAACCATGTCGCACTATACGTAAAAAACATTGCACACTGCGTTCAACCGTATCTCTTTTTTACTGAAAGAAAAAAATGGAAAAATATATTCCTCTCCTCTAAATAATAAATCTCTAAATTTGGATATATAAAACAAACGTATCCGATCTTTACACGAATCTTCTTCAAAGAAGGAAAAAATAAAATGAAAGAAATTATAGTATATAGGTATAATAAATAAAATAAATGAAGAATAAATAATTTTCAATTTCCAATTTTCATCAATATTGCATGAAATACCTTTTAAGCCATAAATTTACTATCCTTCTGATATTATGGAACAATTATTTACTTTAATGTACGAAATGATGTGCAATTATTTAATTTCTCTTTTATAAGAAAAAAAAAAAATTTCATATTCTCATCATGTAAAACACTTATCTCTCGAAACATCGATCTAGGCAACTAATGGAAAAAGGAAAAATATCTCTCGAATGCCTTCTCGATTTCTCTCTGAATCGCACCTGACTCTTATTACACGATTCAACTTAATGAACGTCTGATGCGTTTGACGAAAGCTATCAAGGGACCTTTCTATTTGCATACTCGAATGCTCTTCGCTTTAATAACCGTATACGTGTCCACGTGCACCAGACGTGTCCAGACGCCAGAGAACGTCATGGACGTCTCGAACGATAGTCGACTAACCACCACTGTAATGAGAAACTTAAATGTTGAAACTATATGGAGTACCACGACTATTACTGAAACTCGCGAGCCAACCTAATTACTTGTCGTTCCATGAGCCTCTTACTCGAAAGAAACAAGGAAAGCGGATTCCAGTTTCCACGGGGATTCTCCTTTCGTCTATTTCTTGGTTAACGTCCATCGACCTATTTTCCTTTCGAAAATTTTATGCAAATCTCCCTCACCACTCAAGTTACGATAACTTGAACAGGATAAGCTGTTACGTTAAACACGAATGAACATTTTCTTGGAAATTTATGAATATACAAGAGTGTGAAGATTATGAAGATGGTATAATTTAAATAAATATTCTCTACAGTCTCTTTAGATTTATTCTATTTCGATTCAAGCGTCAATTATTACTGTCGTAATAAATTATTTATTCATTAAGCATCCTGAAATCTTTTTTGAAATTAACGACAATTATCGTGCATAAACAACAAATTGTGGAATGTTACGTAATAGACGTTAAATTTGTCGATTAAACGAATGTGCAAACAGTACTATTAACAATTTTTCTCCATGCAAGAGATATGATACGAATCAAGAGCTTAATAAATTGACCTTGATACCCAATCACCTCCCAACGACGACAAAGGCTAAGAAGCTTGGTGCATCTGGTGCTGGCCGTTTAACGGTATGGCAATTTTATTGGTCCTGACGTCAGTGTTATGGATTTGATATCGATGCTGCATCAATTGTCCTTTACAAGGATGTTATTTTTAGAGATTCTTGTTAACCTTTATATCGAAACGATCTTATATTCGAATAAATTTCTTTGTTACATAAATTATCTTTTTCCGAGGATAAATTGTTGTAAAAATATTGGATCGGCGATATAGTGTGTACATATATACACAACCTTGCAGAAAAATTCAACGAATGACGAATATTGCGCGTAAAATTCGTGGGATGTAATATATGACAGAACATACGATTATGCAAAAATAAATCGGAAATATATAGTGAAATTTTTTCCAACGAAACATATAAATGTGATTTTATTATCTACGTATAAATATAACTGGATCTAAAAAGAAGAAGAAAAATACGTGAAAATAAATTATATAAAAATATCCTGTGGATTATTCGTTTTCGTTATTTCAAAATGTATTGAAAATGATTCCAAATATACTATCCTATTATATAAATTAGTTAAAAGAAATTTATTTATTTAATATATTTAATATATATAATTATATAATGATTTTAGAAAACTTTATATTTCAAAATTTTTTTATGCATCACTTTATTCCAAGATCATTTAATAAATAATTTTCTGTGATGCGCGTTTTAATATCGAAATATAAAATATAACATTCCATTTTAAAAAATTTTTAAATGACCTCGAAAACTTTGGTTGAAAGAAAATTTCTATTACAATATTCTACATGAAAAATAATAAAAAAAAAACTTTTTATACTTTTACAGCATCAATCATTTAACACGTGATCATAGTATCATATAAAAACAAGAAAGAAAGAAAAAGAAATCTGTGATCCAAATAATTATTCTTTCGACTTAATCGTCCCAATTTTCTTGCGTCGATATTTCATCGTTATTTTCCACGTCGAACGAACGTGTCCCCTCTACAACACGAAAATAACGATATCGCGCGATAAATTCCACGGTTGGCGTAATTTTGATACGCGTTCTAATTAAATCTGCCATTAATTATGCGCCATAACGCGTTAGGAATCGATGATCGTGTTTCAAAATCGATTCAACGATGACGCCCACGACAAATTCCTCTAATTATAATTCATTTTACAGGGCGCAAGTAGGATATTTTATCGGATTCCTATGGTACATGGAGTGGTCGCGAAAATTGGAAACGTTAATTGAAAGCTCGAAAAGGCAAACGCGATCAGCATTTTTCGTCATAACGAGCAATGTTTTACCTTGCGATTCGACTTTGCCTTCACGCTTTTGATCACACGCGAATAACATACATGGATAAAATCTGAATTTTTCTATTTCCTTGCGTGATGCATAAAAGGAAGGAAGTTGTAGATTCGACCAACATCCTGTGTTTAATCATTCTAATGAAAGCATTGGTGATAGAAAGTAAATTCATAGTTTATATTTTGAAGTTGATATTCAATGTAAAATTGGAAAAAATTCTAGGTTGTGACATAATTTTATATATTCTTTGTTCAACCATTTGTAATAGAAACATGGCGACAGAGGATGCATAATTTAGGTTTCGAAGTTTGTATTCGATGTAAAGTTGGAAGAAATTGCAAGTACAAAGAAGAATGGGAAAAGATCATGAGCAGAGAATTTGATTGCAAAGTTATGTATGGAAGTCTAACACAACAGAACTTGTGATGTTTCAAATTTAATATCCTGACATCGTGATACCTCAGGTCAGCCTGAGATCATGAGACAGGTTTACTACCTAAATAGATTAAGGTATCCCTGGAAGGCTAATAGAACTTCCAACTATGTATCATAATAGCCATTACAAACCATCTTGTGATTATAGGAACGATCATTAAAGTTCGAGATTCCAAATTCTAAACTTATAGTTAAGATCAGAAGTGAGAAGTCCAGACAACAGATCTCAAGTTCAAACCTTAATCTTCGAAATATAGATCCTACAAATCAAAATTGAAGCCCGTGAAGTTTAAAACTTGTTAAAACTATTTTGCATAAAATTGAACAATGATAAAGTTTCAGTTTTAAAGAAACTGAATTCAACTTTCAAGTAAGATTAGTTGGAAATTAATGTCTAGAAACTGGTAACACAGGCAAAACGTTAGAACGTTATTTACTCCATTGCTATAAAATAGTGGTCACACTGGTGTAGCTCGTTAAACCGTCATAATGCTCATATTTATTGCTTTAATATCTTCATCTAGTGCGATGCGTCGACATTCACCGGCATCGGTGAACGCGAGATAAAGACTTTAATCGGTGTAACTAGCAATTCAGATCGCGTTACAAGTCTTCGATCAAATAATTACGTCTTAATAGCCGCTCGGACGGAACGTCCATCCTGGGAGGAATCTTAAAATGATCAAACCGACTCTCAAGGATCGATTGCATATAAAACGAAGATAGTGTCAGCGTGCCTTCTTACGATGGCAATACCTTTCATCTGGCTTGACAGACACGCCGTAATGCCATTCGAAGGATCGATAAATGGTAGCTTGGAAAGAAGCCTTGCAAACACATGAAATAGAGAAGAAGGAAAGAATTTGAATCGAGAAACCCTCATCTCGGGTACAGAAATCTTCGATCGATCGGTGTATACGTATTACATCGTGGAATGCACGTGTCGGCATACGATTTCTTACAGCACGTATCGCTCGTCACGTGAAACTATGTCGATACCTTTTTCCAGATCATCTGGCGACTGTTGACTAAATATATTATAAAATAGAGGATTTTTATCTCAACGAAAGAAGTTAGGTTGGATTGTTAAAAATGTTTAGCTATGATTGGTAAAAAGTAAAAATAACAAAATGATTAACTTTCTAATAGTTTTATCCTAGCCAAACAATTCACCAACTTTTCTTTCGATATTTTATCAAAAATTGTTGACGATACTCCTTATACGTGATTCATTCCTCGTAATATTTATACACAAAAATATAATATTATATTTACAAATGAAACATGTTCATTCGTGAATAATATATATATCCATAGCGGAAGATTATATATATATATCACGTTACATTTACATCAAATATTCGTATTTCAGGTTGATAAATTACACAAAAGTGATCAAAGTATCGTTAAATTTTGAAAAAAAGGTCCGTTTCTCGATATCTCGATATCAATATCCTCAACTTTCATCCAGTTGTCTTGCCGAAAAAATTCGACGAAAAATTAAATTATCCGCCGACTAATTTCCCCTTCACCAAACGAATCCCATCAGCACTCTGTACCGTCACCCGTATCGTTATCCGAAATAACATCGTTCCGCAACGGATGTACATCGCAAAATTAACAACGATCCTCAAGCATCGACGATTTTCGTTCATTTAAAACGATTTAAACCCAAACTTGCCGCGATTACGGGATTCAATTACAGCTGTGCAATTACAGCGCAAAGCTCTCACGATTTGCACGAAAATGAAAAAGCTCAACGCATCGACAGCGCGTATATAACGCGAGCCACCCTTCGTCCCAGCTCCCTATAGACGAGATCAATTTCCAATAGGATGCACAGCGGAGAATCGAACGAAACGACAGAAATACAGCGCGCGAAGGAAGAGGAGAATCCGACGGACAGACGATGGATTAAGGCAGAGCTCCCTGACCCCGTGCGCTAATTGTGTTCCTGAACTAACGACGAGAGCCACCCTGGATCGGGGGTAATCGTCGAACCGCGTCAAATTTCCAGGAAGTTTCGTGGATCGACCGAGCGTGGAAAACACGGTGGGGAAAGAAGACTCGGCGGCCGTTTTATTGTCGATCGTGGCCAACCCTCCCCTCCCCCGTTCTTGATTTGCAGAAAATTCACGGATCAACGGGAATTCCCACGATCATCGTTTTACGTCGAAACAGGTCTGGGTTACGGAACGAGCAACGGATAGATTCATGATTGCTATTGTAATCATCACAGTAAGGTGGAAAGATTTCACGGATCGGTGGAAATATTCATTTGGGGAAGCGAAATATCGAGGGGAGAGACGTGTTTCGAGACGATAAAATGATTTTTAGGACGCGGGATATCGTAAAGAATGCTACACGATGGCGGAAAAGTGATATAGAATTCTGTCCCTGTTTGTGCTATTTCGTTTTCCTTTTTATTTTTATCTTCTAGCGATATTTATGATCAGGGAAACAATTTTATATATTAAGTGTAAAATTCTGAATTTATGTGTATGTGTTCGGAGAGTAAATTGATAGAAGATATATGATAAATAATGAAGGTGCAGGTTTAAAAATCTTTTGAAAGATAAAAGATTTATTAAATTGTATGTAAAAGAGTATTAATATATTCGTGAACATTTTAAAAACATGATCGAAGAAATATACGCTGTTCAATGAAGCACATTAAAATCGTAAAAAATTTTTACTCTTTAGCAACTCAAGGATATATTAGTTTAATCTACTCTATATCGAAGGTAATTTTTTTAACGTGACCTTGTAATTCCAATAGGAATTCAATGTCTACCGATAACATAATCATTTATCGAAATAGTCGATAAGAATAATCGTTACATTCTTTTGAGTATTATATATTGCCATTTATACTGATATTGAATTAAAAAGAGATAGATACAGATATTTAATTTATCTATTATTATCTATTTTAATTATCTACAATTAATCTTTTATTTATTTCGTTATCATTAAAAATCTCAAATGAATGTAAAGTTATGATTGAAAATAATTGAAATATATATTACGATATATGCAAAACATTCTTTTTTGCAAAAGTAACAAAAGACAATAAAATAAGAATAGACAATAAAAAATTAATAAAAATTAAATATAAATTCCTATCACTTTTATAATCAATTAACTACTTTTTACTAAATCATTAAATATATTACGCAAAGAATAAATAATTTCCAAAATCCAAAATACCGAAATAACGATAGAAAAAAATAATAAAATTCCCTTTTGAAATTCTATTAATAATCACTAAAAAAATTCGAAATTTCTCAAACAACTAAAATACATTCTTCTTATTAATTAAACATCGAAATTTATCAAATTTCTCCGTATCCAAAAATTAGATCTGTCCCAAAAAAAAAAAAAAAAATCTCCAAGATGATCTCTGAAACAGAGCAAATCTCGTGCCAGGAATATCGATCTGGGAACCGAGCAAAAATCTATAATTTGCAATAATTTCGAGAACGGTCCCACGATCGTATTATCCGCCCATAATCTGCCCGTCATATCTCCCTCCTTCCCTCTCCCTCGCCCCTCAATACCGGTTCTTCATGAATATTAATTCCGTGCACCCGAAAATATAATGCGGTAACGCCTTTATCATTCGGCCGGTCTCACCAACCGGACTTTGTTGCAACTCCTGGTTGACGAGAGGAACCAGGTTCTCTCTCTCTCTCTCTCTCTTTTTCTTTTTACCCGGATCCCACGACCATGTCCTTCGTCTCCATCCTTTTCTCCTGCCTTCTATTCGTTGGGCAGGAAGCGCATTTTATCAATATTTATGAACGGCCCGAGGTAAGGTCATTCGGAGGACGTTTTTTCGAGGGGCAAAAATTTCACGCGGCCTGTTTCTTGCTCGCTTCCTATTGGTTGAAGCTTAGAGTATATTGGAGAACTGGATTGAAATTAAAATTGAAAATATGGATATACAAGGACTCTAATAATTTGGACGAAATTTCATATTTAATTATATTTTATATTTTATTTTCATTGGAAGATTAAGAAGAAGAAGAAAAGATTAATCTATTGAATAATAAAATCTAAAATAAACGAACTCTAAAATTTTAAATATTTTCCAGAATTTTTGCAACTCTAAAACAGAAGAAATCTAAGATAAATTCAATATCTGAAAAACTGCCTTAATTAATGAATATTCGAACCTTAAATATTATTACAAATAAACACAAACTTCGAAAACTTATCCCGACGGGAAACGCCTAAATATAAAACACTTTCCTTCATCATGATTGAATGAACCGAAATACCAAACGTTTTCCTATCCAGTTCCAACAATGGCGCGCGCCAAGTGGCAGCAGTTAACTCGATTTGCTCCGAAACCGAGCAACGAGGGTCTCCTCGAGCGACAACTCGGCCGAAACTCCATTCTCGACACGTTTCCCGAAACGAATTCCACCGTCGCGTCAAGAATCACGCTGTTGAATGAAACTGGACACTGTGGAGAACCGTGTAAATACGCGAGTGGCAATCACATTCGTATGTGGAATGCAAGAGGTTTTTACCTTAGGTATAAATAAAAAAAAAGAAAGGAACGATGAAAGAAAAGCCGACTTGCAAACACTAGTAATTAAAGATTTTGAAAATAGAAAAGAAATATACGTAATATGTATGCGATAGGTGCAAGTTAGTAGAGGGAAGAGTTAAAATATTCGAGTTTTGTCTTATTGGAAGATTAAGAGAAAAATTAATAAATGGAAATTCAACATATGGAATTTTGTTGAATGTAAATATTAAAACTGTCGAATGTTCAACTGTAGGAAGATTATAATCTTTGAGGCGATGATTAGTGCTACAAAATCCGAAATTTTATCAATTTTCTTTTCGTAGCTAATAAAATTAATTTTACATTCGAAAATGTAAAATAATATTTTTCCGTTTTAAATTTCATTTCTGAGGAAATTGAATTTGGAAATTCATTAGACGAGAGAGCGTTTATTTATTGATTTTGTTGTTTACCGTATATCCACAGAGATTTTAACCAAATATATTGTTGAAACAAGTAATGTACGATATTAAACGTGCACGTGCATACATATCAAAGTGTACAATATCTAACCGATTTTCAAATTGAATTTTATCAAAATCCCTGAAAGACCTAAAGAATTATTAAGAAAATTAATTATTCTAATCAGCAATTTTATCATCCTTCAAACTTTGTATATTGAAAAATAATTAATCACGAAACAGTAAAAAAATTTGAAAAAATGATAAAGAAATAACGAAATTACACTATCACATCTTACGTATGTATATCGTACGATATATGTATAGCGTAATGGTGAGGAACGAAATTAGCATCGAGATATTTCCGTGCTTGAGTAAGATTTGAAATCCCTTCCTTTCCATAAATTTGTCAAATCTTTTATTTTCATAGTTACAGTATAAATACTTTAACACCTCGGTCAATTTACAACCATATTCCTTCCAATTATAAGCAGAAATACTGATAGCTGAATTCCCTAGGGGGATTCTAGAGCTACTTTCTACACACGTATCGCAACGGTGATGTCAAGTAATTGTCAGAGAATTGTCAGACATCCAAATTTCGAGGAAAACCGAACGCCACAGGGTGGCACGTAGCACGAAAATAGTCGTGAACGATGTCACAGGTGTCACACGACCGAATGGTCCCAATCTCGTAGAAATTCGGCCTGTATTCTTAGAAACGAGGATCGAAAGTATATTAATAACGGTAATGGCACGCTGGGATCGAGGATCGTATGTATAAATTTTGTATCCCTATAAGCAGCAATATTTTTTTAACAAACTTTCTTTCTTATCCTTCTTGTTCTATTATATTTTATTCCATTCTAATTATTGATTTATTATGTTACTGGTGTGTTTAAATATACTATAGATTGTTGATTATCTGATTGTCAATTACTACGTCAATATCCAAACTAAATAAAAAAATTCAATTTCACCGAAATCCTGAAATGAAGAAAGCACAAGGTATGCTACAACTTCGAAATTGCAAAGGGAGACAGTAAATTACACTAGTTCCAACTCGTATCATACAAATTCTCGAGTTAAATCAATTTAACCGGTGGAAATGCTTGGATTCCAACGAAGTTTGGCCAATTTCCGGAAAATCGTTATTTACAATTTCGGCCCAACGACCGGGGCCGAAACAACGTTCCGTGAGATTACTTTTCTTCGTTACAGCGAAAACTTCGATCCCGTCCTTTCCCAAACTTTTCGTTTGTTTCGTCGACGAGATCTGTGGGATGCTCGAAAAAAAAAAAAAGAAGGGGGAAAAAAAAATAAAGAAAAATCTAGGAGAAGGATGTTTTGTGAAAAGTTATTCGCGTTCTTGGCGTGCTTTCGTTCGACGATTCATGCACCCAGTTTCATGTAGGCAGTTTCAAGCGAACGTCCCGCCTTTTTGTTGTGCAATGCACTCTCCTGATCTTTTTCTTCGCCTTTCCTCGATAAGAAAACATTTACTCTTTCGTCGAGCGATGTTTAAACGCGTCTTATAGCTCTTGGCAACATGGTGTACACAAGTTTGTTACACTTTTATTGCTACAACAGTTATTGTTCTTCGATTTCTTACAATTTCTTATAATTCGAGACTTAAAGAGTATAGAATCGAATATTTGATTCAAATAACTTCACAAATTTCATTAAATTATAGATATAAATGTATCAAATCATCTTTAGAATTTATTATTTTGTCGAACTTATTACAACAGAAATAATAAACTAAGAAAAAAAAAAGAGAAAAAATTTCCAAATCGAATTAAAAAATATTCCCTTTAATTTTTTCTTAATATTTATCAATGAATAATGACTTTAAAAAAGGCAAAGTAAATTGATACTTATAGATCTGAAATAAACTCAAATGCATTTCGTCTCATCTATTGATTATTCAATATTCGATTCCATTCTCTCCTCTTTATTTTTCAATTCTCCTTTCTAACTTATTACTTCTTGTCACTTTAAGATAGCGAGATTATCGATATTAGAAAACATTTTATTTCATTTATCTTGGAACAGTTGTAATATTTTTCTTCATTGTCAGAACAATACCGCCACGTTCTTGTAAAAAATATGGAAAGACGATATGATGGAACGATGACCAAACGAATTTGATGTACAACGCTTGATCGATTCTCCCGGTAACGATTATTCTGGTGAAAGTCGTTCGTAAACAATGCTTCGAATCGTTTTATTTTTATTTTTTTATCTTTTTGTCTCGATTTTTATGAACTGAAGCGAGACAACGCTTGTTCTTGTAACAATCGTACAAATGTTAAGAATAAAGGAACGATGTCGATGGTTTTTGAAGAACTCTTCACATCTGCTATGTTTCGAATTGCTGCTATGTTTTATTATTTAACATGGATCGAAGTAAACCAGATATTTAGCCCAAATTTTATAAATAGTCTTTGTACATTGCACATTGGAATGTAAAAATATAGAATTGTTGAACTGAAACATTTCTGCTTCTCTAATATTCTCATGTAGGTTACAGAAAGGCTTCATTCTCAACTACATCAAATTTAATAATTTTTTAAGTAAATTGCTCGATTTAATTTTCGAAAAAATTAAATTTGAAAATTCGTTCGACTGCATCACTTGTACTCAATCAAAAATTAGTCAATTTTTCTTGCATTAAAAAAAAAATTTCAAATCTGCAATGTATCAAAAAAACGAAACTTGAAAGAAAAAGAAATAATATTCCATTTCTCGAACTTTCTCATTTCTTCACGTAGAGTCATCTTTTAACCGTTCGAAATACCCCACAATATTCAACGAAGCGATTTTATAGTGTATATCGTAGACCGAGTAAAGAAAAAGCGAGAAAAGAAAAAAAAAAAATCGAGAATCTCGTGGGACGGGACTGGGTCCCATTGGTCCCCATGGTGATTTACGTCTTTTTCTGGTATCGTTATTCGGTGGCAGGACAGCACCATAGGTGCACTTCGCAGTCCATTGCCGTGCGCCACGATAAGCCGGTCGGCCATAAAACCGAAATTTCGCAGTCTCCCAAGTATAACGCCGCCATAAATCGCAATCGTAACTCTCCATTACCATTCAATAGGAATGCAAAGAGAAAGAAAGAAAAAAAAAAAATGGATTGACCAGAAAGAGAGCCGATTTTTCGCGGGACGAGACGAGCATGCTCTATTTGGTGTTAAATCGAGCCGATCGATCTCGACGAGTTATGTTCAACGCTGGAATGCGCCACTCGTGATCCAATTGTAATATTATGTAACGCTTCTCACGGCGTGAAAATCGGCTTATTTCTCGCGGATATAACGGGTGATCGAATTGTCATGGATGTTATTTTGAAATTATCGCTTATTCGAAGTTTGGTCGAGAATGAATTTGAATCGTATAAATGACTTTTATAATAGTATCTGGTATCTAGCATAACAATAATCTAATATAAAAATTATTTACTATATTATCTACTTAATAAATATCAAAAAATTATATTGGATGTAAAATAGAATTTATTTTACATTTGAGGAACATATATGGTTATATGAAGATGTCTCAAAAATTAGATAGCTTAATTGGAAATTCCTGATGTGATTTCAAGGAACTTTTTGTTTTGTAAAAATTCGTTTTAATGAGTTATTAATGAGTTTTCAAGGAAAACTATTTAACTAGAGATTACGACCTCATTTAAATTACATTACTTAGTTCTAAAATACCCTATAGATCATATATATATATATATAAGTTTTGGTTCTTTATATTATTATTTTATTTGTTTATTTCATCTTTTATATAATCAGCTATGTTTTACTGAATAAAATTATATATAAGTTTCAATGAAAATATATCACGTATTTATCGGATCTCTAATTTTTATATGTACAATTTGAAACCAGAACTCAATATATAAAATTCAATATTTAATAAATAAAAAAATATAAAAGACACCAATTAGGGTGTAAATTCATAAAATTTAATTACGTGATGATATAATTCAATTCATTGACCATACTTCAAATAAGTGAAAATTTCAAAGACTTCATAACAATTTAACCACCCAGTGTATTATACGTCGAGGTTGAAGTACTTGCTCGAGATTGAGGTGACCATGAGTCGGGTGTTTAATTGCTAGTGATCGTATGCACGTCGAAATGAAGTCAACGAGGTTTTGTGCTCAAGTTAATTTTGCTTCAGAATGTTGAAAACGTTTCCAGTTACTGAGTTTATATCCTGTTTATTCTATTTTTATAAGAATGATACCCATAAAATGTGATTTTATTGAATAAAACTTCAACTATACGTGTTTTCTTCGAAACATTATACATGTAAATAACTAATTTTATTGATCCACAGTTAAAAAGAAAATAAAAAATCTTCGAATACGAATATCAACATTTATATCTTTCTTTAAAACAATTTATTTAAGCGGAGTGGAGGCTGGTTATAATTATCTCAAATGCTAAATTTATGTTTCCGGTAATTCACGATGTTTGTACTTATGTGAGAAAACACATCTCACAAATGTTTTATTATTTTAATATTTTTATCAAAAGATATCATTAAATACACGCGACTCAGCATGTCTGATTTATGAAAAAAAAATTTTTTCTCTTATAGCAATTAATAATAACAATTTTTTCTTTTATAACAAGAATTTGCAAGTTAAACTATCTGAAAATCCTACCAAAAATTAAAAAGAAGAATAAATATCGATAAATTCCTCCCTGTGGATCAAAAAAATAAAGCAATCGCTTAAAAATTTCCCAACAATATATGTTAAAAAAAACTAATGAATCGTTAAATAAGATAACGCAGAGAAGCACTACCGGAAATAATTAAATATAATAAATGGTTCAGTATCAATTATAGGATTAACATTGATTTAGAGTATCGCTAAAAATTTATTCCAGGATCGATTAAAATTGGAACGCGCATCTTATTGTTAGAGATCGAAAGATTATATGTGAAAATGTAATATATTCCATTAAGCGCTTATGGTCTTAAGCTTGTTAGATTAAACTACCGTAATGAATTGAATTATATTGCGGCCACCAACTAAGTGACTAACCGACTGAACTTTTCGTATAAATATGCATTGCTAACTACTAAGTAATTACCTATATAAAATATCTAAATAGTCACATGGATAAATAGCCATTATTCCATTCCAGATAAACTGCGAATCGGATATTTGTCTCAAAGATGGGAAAAATTCGAAAATTTATTACTATCTTTGTAAAAATATACAAAATGTACTCCCAAATTTAAAATTATCACACTATCCGAAATTGTTCGATCCAAAAGAGATATATTTATACCTTAGAAAACACCACAACTTCAATTCATATCATTATCAATTCTTCTATTATATTTCATTCGTATAGAAAAAGAGAATACCAAGTTTTACACGAACTCTTTTCAAAACTATTTTTACGAAAAAAAACACGAAATTCAATATCGATAAATGAATAACACTCGAATCTCCAAAAATCTCCAAAAATAGATAAAACGAAAAAAGACAAGGGAAGAGAAAAATCTCTTTGAAATAAGACCTCTTTGACCTTTGCAAAATCGGTCGATAATTATCCCTCGTACGGATAAAATCGATCAAGGGAAAAGCAAAACGATCGTTTAGCTCTCCAAGTAGCCTCGGTTTGATCGTAGATCAAGATGTTTATCGTTTCGCGTTAAAAATCGCGGTGGCGGTCGCGCGAACACGCGTAAATTCAGTGCCGCGTCTCGTTACATTTTCCAAGGAATAAATTCGAGAGAATGCGCACTATAAATTCCGGCTCCTGAGTACGGCTTCGCTCGCATAAATTCGGGCCACGGCACTGCTTTAGCATACGCGCGACAGAATGCGCGAGAGTAAAGAGGATTTTTATGAAAGGGAACGTCAAAGAATATAAAAGGCGATTCGCGGCACGTATGTACTTACGTGTATACTGTTGCAACGAATGTTTCCTAAAGGACGTCAGTTTACCAAATATTTACGCGTTTTAGCCACCGTTCTACCCTATAAAATGACGAGCCCCTCTTAATAAGCGAGCCCCTCTTCCCAAGCTGCATCGATATTCAATGCGTGACTATAGACTTTTACTCTTACTCTACTCTCACCTCTTTGGGAAACGTGTTTCTAGTTAATGTAATTAACCATGATAATTATATTGAGAAAGTATTTGAACAAATTTTATGAGTTATAATATACGTTTGTTCTATTAATACTTTTTATTAAGGATATTAGAGAAACTTGAAACGAATCAAGCATGTATAAAATACGTTTTGAATAGTTTAATTGTTATAACAACAATTAATATTTATTAGCTTTTATTCTTTTTAAGTTTCGTAATAAATGTTCGAATACTTTCTTGCGTCACTACACGTATGAAATTTATACCTCGTAACGATTACTGCGTTATTCATCGCGAAAATTTTCAACCACAATATACTCGACTTATAATCTCATTTTAATTCTTCATCAAATCTCATTGATCTCATTTCAAGCATTCTAAATTTACATTTCGAATTACATCTCTTATATAGATTAGATATAGATAAGACTGTCCTTCAAACCTACCAAACGATTACAAATTATAATCGATATTAACTAACACAAAGATTGCGAAGTAACAGTTGAAAAAACGAGTTCTTTGGAAAAAAATTTCCCCCGTTCGAATTGCGGATTTTTTTTTTGCTCGAACCGGTCCGCTTTAAACGCATCCTCAAGGATGACTTTGGAAAGGGCGAGGCCGAATTTAACCGCAGCAAAGGACAGGTAAAAGAGTTACATGGAAAGAGCCCAGCAACGTTCGTAAGATAACCGGTACTCCACCGCTATAGTACCTATAGGTATATAATGCCCAGACCATAAACGTACTTTTTATTCCTTTTTCCGTGAGAGTAACGCTTCTCGGTCCCGTTATGTCGGCAAACTGCCGAACGAGGGTCCAAAGAGAAGGCCGACCAGCATCTTGTGGAACATACGAATCTTTCAGAAGCAGCAAGCCAAAACAACTTTAAAATTAACCGCGTCGTAATTTTCTCGCGATCGAAACCGTTTGGATATATTGTTGCAAGAGGGGAAAGGCAAGGATAAGAAAAATAGACATGGGGTTAAAGATTGCGAAAAAATTGGCAATGATTATTTTGAAGGATTGGTTGTAAAAATGATAAAAGATATGAAGATGAATATTTTGACTCGGATCGAAATGGTTGTATCGTTCAAAGAATTGGAAATCAAGTTTTGTTGAACAAGAGATGAGATATCGAGATTGCACAATTTGTTGTTTGATCGTTTTAGTTAATTATCGTATAAGATGAATTTAGAAATATCAATAATTCTGCCGTTTTAATAAATAACAATTATATTAGATTTCTATTGTCTTTAAGAAATTAATTAAAATTCAAAAGGAAAATAATCAAGATATTTGCTATAGAATGTAAGAGTATATCATCGTTCCAATATAAAATCTAATACGATATTGCGTAAAGCCCGAACAAATTCTACAGTTGCAATAGCAGAAAATTATGATCAAGATTGAAATTACAACCGATTCCTTGATCGACCAATCGCTTCTAGTTAATCAAAATAATAATAGATAATAGTAGATCTACGAGAAACAAATCAAATAGATTTGGAAATGAGTAAAAATCCACGTTTGAAATATTCCTTAATCGTCCTCTTTCATATACAGGATGTTTCGTAATAAGTGGAATTTTCAAACACAAGGCATTTTTTTCTACAAAATACGAATCCCTTCTTTTACATAATAATCGTTTAACATTTGATAATTGTTTAATTTCTAATAGTTTCTCAAATTTAACAAAGCTTTCTCTCTCTGATTATAAATATGTTAAATAAATAACCTACTTTTTACCTTTTAAAGGAATTTAAAGAAAAAAAAAATGAATCCACTTATTATGGAACATTTCACGCATCGTAAAAATCGGATGGAAGCGTTAAAAAGTCACGACTGACCGAGAAGATGGACGCGCCGATATTATAACCAACGTCGTCGAGGCTAAATATGATCGGTGAAAGTTCATGCAAGTTAATCTGGAGGACGTCAGATTGGGAGAGTGGCGTTTTCGAGTCGGATGTGAGCGTAGCCCGTGACAGGTCGGGCATCTGAATGCGGAAGGAATAGCTGCTGCCCCTTCCATTGGCAGTGTTGTTCAACATTGCGACACGACGACGCAATTGGGTCAAAGTGGTGCAGTCACGAAGGTGGCCGGCCGAGGTTTCAGCGATACTGCGGTAATCGTGCATTTAACCGTGTACCAGCCCACGAGAATAGTATTGCGGTCCGAAGGGCTGTTCCAGAAACGGTGCCACGAACAAAGGAACCACGTGCACGCTTGCTGCGCTTCTGCGCTCGTGTCGTGTGACCTCTCTCTCTCTCTCCCTCTGTCCTTTTACCATCCTTTCTTCTCTTCTTTTATTCCTTGCCACGGTCCTCCATTTTCCATCTCGTTTTCTCTGTCTCTTTCTCTCATTGTTCCATACCATACTCGGCCCGAACGCTGCCTATATCTCCTCTATTGTTCGTTCACCGGCTATTTGTCCCTGATTCCTGGTTACACCAGATGGACACGCGTGTGCAGTTTACACAAAGCACGCGTGCACGATTAGGTGAATGAAGCGCGTCAACGTGTCAAAGCAAAGCACCGCAAAGGTGTCACGTGGACAAAGCTATCCACGACACGATCGTAAAACCGCTCTGGCGACCGCGACGAGACCAACACGGCCTTTCATCAGCTCGGTTCCAGTGGCCGCTGTCAAAATGATAGGCGACACCTCGTAACGAGCCGACGACCAACGGGTTCTATGAGATGACAATGAGAGATCTCGGGGACCTTGGAAATGTAGAGAACCTCCGAGAAACTGGATTGTGAACGGTTTTAATTCCGTTCTTGGAAGATTAAAGATAGTTTGGATAAGATGAGTGGGGAGAAAGGGTGAAGATCGAATGAGAGGATTGGAAGATAATAGAATATCGGAACTTTATTCGTTCGAGAAGTTTGTTTAATGGGAACGAAAATCTCCTCTTCGAAGAGGAGAGAAAGAGAGAGGAAATGCTCGCGAGATGATAAATTGGAGTGGAAAAAATCTGTTTACATTTAATGATCGGGCTCTTGGAAATATCGCGCGAGGAAATCGAAGGTTTTGTTACCTTTTTTATCCTCCCTCTAAGAGTTTTCGCAATGTACGCAAAGACAATAATGACAAGTGATCTGCGAGCGCTCCGAGAATTTCTGCAGGAATAAAAGAACGCTTGGACAATTGAAAAAGATTATAACAGAGACAGAGTTTTTCTTTAATTTTAATCACAATTTTATGATTTATTATAATATGTAGATAACTCTTCTGGGAATATAATTATAAATGTCAGCTATGATAATTATATAATAGTTATATAAGATATATTTCATTAAAGAGGATGCAAATTCGTTGAATAACGAAAGATTTTAGAATATTTTTTTGGCAAGTTAAGTTATTTAAGAAATATAGATAACGATTTTTAAATGATATAAAAAAGTGTTAGATTTTTTTCGATTTTTCATCATAATTTCTGATCTCTTTTCATATACGGTTTCCCCATTTTAACCTTATCCTTTCTGTCACAAATACTTTACAACTTAACTCCTCTTTCAAAAGCGATGTCTGATCCATTGTTCCTCTCTACTTTTCCGCTGCTTTTTAGTTTTAAGCTTTTTGCATTCTTCTTTTATTCCTTCGGGCTAAGTACTGTCTTTTTTTTTAAGTTTTATGACAACCTGATGGGTATGCTGTCTTCTACACTTCGTTTCTATTGTTTCTTTCTTGATTATTCATTTACATTTTCCGTGTAATAAATTTTACGCTAATTTCCGTAAAGATTCAAATATTAATTATTTTTTAAACTAAAGGAGCAGATATTCCTTTACAATTTATTTTAATTGTAAATAAATATATCGAATAAATATATCGTCATAAAACGATATTTAATACAAAAGAATTAAATCGTTTTTCCTTCAATTTAAACAAATTATATTTGTGTTATGTATCAAACAAACGATTAAACTATAATTATAATCTATCGTTAATTTTATCAAACGTTGATAGTACTACATGGAATAACGTTTTTTTTTTAAAAAAAACACCGAAATTTATTTAAAAAAAAAAGAAACTAAAACTTTCGAAACTTCTGGTAAATTATAAGCAGTAATAATCAATGAAAAATAAGCGAATAGCGAAGCTATAACTATCCTCTCCTCGATCGCGGCTCGTGTGTATGTGTTTACGCAAAGCACGCCCGTTCGATTCAATGAATGAAACATATAAACGTGCCAGGTCGCGAAGCCACGAATGCAAGTATACGCAATACGTGTATAACGTGGAACAGCAGCAACAGGAAACGACAATCAAAGAGAGATCTCATAAGATCCCTTGACCATTAATGAATATGGTTACGCGCGCGAAATTTATGATCTTCCTTCTTGCCTACTCCCTTTACTGTCGTAATACGCGAGGCATATATTTCTCCATTGGCTAGGTGCTTAATAACAGTCGATTTATAACAGTTAGCAGGCGAGGCGACATTGAGAAGCGTGCAACCGGTGCCTCGATATCGAATCTAATAATAAATTTTGAAGAATTACTCGGCCCAAGGTGAAGTTCGGCAAACACCTCGAGCTGAACCGCATCCGGCCACTATTTCCCTTTATTTTTCCACGTGATATAATTTATCGCGCTCTATCCCATCCCGATTCGACGTAATATCAACTAAATCGTTCGTTCTAAATCGTTGGGAGGCCTCGTCGTGATAGGAAGTGAAAGTGGTTTCGAAGAATGTTTCAGGGCGGGTGATTTCGGTTAATGGCGCGCTGATTGGAAATTAATCTAATCTCGGTTGAGATTGTATTTCGAAAAGAGATACATTTCCAGTTGGAATTCAAAAAGAGTTTATGATAATATTATGGCACAGTTTTTTTCTTTAAATTTTGTTAATGAAATTTGAATAATTTGATATGAATTCAAAAAAAATTTTTCTTTGAATTCTTCTTTTGAAAAATTTGAATTTTTAATAAAGATGAAATGTATATATTCGAAACTTTAACAAAAACTTCGAAATTTTATTAGGAAATATATATACAAGTGTATATAGATGTTAATTAGAAATTGTTAATTAAAAAAATCCTAAACGAAATATTTATACGTTAATAACAACCTAATCACTCGTATGACACTTCGTAAAATATAAAGTTGCGAAATACATCGATTAGAAGAGCAGTAGCAAACACTATTAGAATAAAAAAATTTATGGAATTATTAGCCTGTAATATTAATTTAAATCTGTTTCATCATCGCAAATGATTATAATCCAAAAATATTATTTGCAATTATTACGAAACAGCTAACAATAGAGCTAGTATAATAATACCATAAAACATACATAAAATGTCCTAACATAAACTTGTCACAGGTAAGTTTAAATATTTTGTCACAATGGAACCACGATGCGGTAACTTGGCGCAAATTTGAAATTTTCACCTACATATATATATCATGTGAACCAGTATCGGAGCGGATTTCATAAATATTAATATCAACGAAAGAAAATTCATTCCTCTCCACCACAGTTTTGTCCAAAGACATAAATATATTTCCGCGTATACATATTACACGACGAGGCAAGCGTTAAGGGGTGGGTTGGGTAAAAGGGAAACCTGTCCCTGGCGGGAAATTTCTACGGTCTCGAGAATCCTTGATGCTGTAAGTGGCAGCTTTAAACGAGAATTCTGTCTGACGATGAGAATAATTTCTATCTTTCTGAAAGAGATTCCGTTACAGATGGATCTCCTCGCATTACCATACCAACACCCGAACCATATTTTTCCGTTATCGTGAAACATTTGTTTAAACACCTATCGTGGCATTCTTTTCGTTATTATTCACCTTTCATCGTTTATCGAGGGACCTATCGTATGCGATACGGTGACGAACGTGATGAATAATTTCATTGTAATACACGTTAATATAACCTTGAATGGACTTGATTAAGAAAATTTGAATTCGTGATATATATTTTATATTATTACGATTTATATGTGTACGTTTAAAATCTTTTCGAAATGTATTATCTTTAATAAATCGCTATGGAGTATTATTTAAGAAAAACCGGGATTTTACAACACAAAGAAATGAGAATAATTTGTATATTTTTCTCAATCAAGATCAAAGAAAAATTAACGTAGCAAAAAATATTACGAATTAAATAATTACATCTTTCTAAATGTCGAACACATTAAATAATAATACCATCCGAACGAACGACTCTACGTTATAATTATATTATAATCTGAACGCAAGTCGTTCAATCCTCTCTTACAATAGCTAACTCAAGCTACTAAGTCATGTGAGAATCATTGGAATCAAAATAAGAAGAGGAAAACGGACAAGAAAATCTCTGCAAAAAAAGTAATGATTTTTAAGCAATCAAGCAATATCGTTAACGGCGGTCAAAAAATCCTATGAATTATACTTTCGCGATATACGATATAATCCCGCGTGGCGGCGCCACCGGGGGCCATTGGCGGGGCATTAATTCGCCCTCGCTCTCGATCCTTCGATAAACGAATGAATTAAGAGGAGCGCTGTCGTTCTTAAACGAGAAAGATGAACTCACCCTGTGCGGCGCCCGTAGAAGTCGATGCACCGCTGCGAGCTGGTTAATTAGTGGCAAGGTCGCGCTGAAGGTGTGCACAGGCGGCCTAGGTGGCTCTGGATAGGAGCTCGCGTAGGCAAACGGATCGACGTCATTCAGATACTGCACTCGGCACGTCAGAGACATCTCGCGGGATCTCTGTATCTCGGCCGTAACGGCCGATTGTTGTCCGATAGGGCCTTTTTTTCCACGATCCAAAGAAGGCAACACACAGGCTTGTCTCGCGTCGCGAGAGCACTTCCCCTCCTTCTCACTCGCGCTCCGATATTATATCGCCTCTTACTCTCTGTCTCTGTTTTACCGGGCCGCACGACCGCTTTACGCGAACGCACGAACCAGTTCGTCGTACCGCCGATTTATTTTCATTCGAGTCGCCGGCTACAACCAACCGAGAAAACGAACCTTGGTCTTGTCCCCTCTCTCGCTCTCTCACGCTCCGTCTCCACCGCACGCTCTGGCCCGCTGTTCCTTTTTCCCCGTGTCTCTTTCTTCCTCCTCACGTTCCATTCGCGTCTACCGGCTCGACGACGAAACAGAGGCTCACGTGAATACCTTGATCGCGGTGAACCGATATTCTCTTTCTCTACTCCGACCGCTTCTCGTGTCCGTTCCGTGAGTTTGTTTTATGAGAACGAGAAAAAGAGAGAGAGAGAGAGAGAGAGAGAGAGAGAGAGAGAGAGAGAGGAAGGGAGAGAGAGAGAGAGAGAGAGAGAGAGAGAGAGAGAGAGAGAGAGAGAGAGAGAAAGAGGAGAGAGACGAACCACGAACGAACGTGGAAAGCGTGCCGATTTATTTTCGTCAGAGCGACGATTCGTGACGGAGGGAAAAAACGCCGCTATTCTGTCTCCACAATTTTTCGCGTTCTTCCATCGATCGATCGGTTCCGAATTTGTATCTGAAAATTGATTTTTTAAACGGTAACGTGAATATTTTTGACGTTAAAATTCGAAATATTGACGAGAAAAACGAGAGAGATATTTGTACTTT
Source organism: Apis florea (assembly GCF_048593485.1). Classification (NCBI taxonomy): domain Eukaryota; kingdom Metazoa; phylum Arthropoda; class Insecta; order Hymenoptera; family Apidae; genus Apis; species Apis florea. The sequence continues at coordinate 84,066 of NW_028256823.1, read as the reverse complement.
TTTTTTGTATTTTATCGTAAATACAAATATTCAGAAATGTAACACAATATTCGAAAAAAGATTGTATTCGTACATATTTATATTAGCTCGTACATGTGAAAGTGACAATGTCGGAACTGTAACAACCTTTGACTCTGAACAGCTAGGCGAATAAGAAATCGTTTTCGATCGGTCGATAACCTTTACATTTTCCTTTCACTCGTCGATCAACCGAAAGTGGAAAGATAGAAAGAGGTAATTTTTCATTTATCCTCAAGGTTAGGAACACTTTGATGTATCTTTTTTTTTTTAGAGAAACAAGCAAATACAGCTATTTCTTCTTCATAATATTTATACCAGTCAATGAAAACGTGTTAGTTCTTTCGCAATAATTGAGAACAATATGTTGAAAAGAAAATTTAAAAAAAAAAATATACGAAACAGAGACATAAGTTTTTTTTTTAGATTCTATATATTATGACCTAACACATCTTCGCATACGAACGTACACTATTATATGTGTACATGTAAGATTCACCGTGTCGAACCTATCTTGCGCGCGAGAAATACAAAAACATCGGCCTTCCAAGCTCCGCGCATGACGCGAAATTTCTACACGGTGTCCGAATCACAATGCCGATTTAAAAGCGCGGTATATTCGATAGAAAAATGGAAGGAACAATATCGATTCTCACGTTTCCACGAACCATGTCATGGACACTAATATCTTATTCGAGAAGAGACTCGCGAGAAAATCGACATTCGGATAGAATGAATTTACGAAGTGTCAATTATCCACGCATACCAACCAGTCTTGTCATCCTCTCTTATTCGCATTGTTCTTACCCGTTGCATGGGGCTAGCTCTTCTGCGAACCGGCTCGATGGTGTTCACAGAAGAGAAAAAGGGAGAAAGATGAAGAATAAAGAGAGAAATACTGAATAAACGAGAAAGAAAGATGAACGTTGAAGCAAGACAGAGGGCAAAGCGATAGAGAGACAGAGAGAGAGAGAGAGAGAGAAGGAAAGAAAAATGGCAAGAAGGATGAAAGGAAACGAGGGGGAGGAAGATAGAAGGGAAAACGAGTCTGCGCCATGCCACGAATGTAATCGTGCCTGTAGTCGACGAAAGATTCACGATCAAGATGCGATCGTAACGTAAGATCGTGTCTAAGAGGATTTCCAAACTCGTCTGAATCAACAAATTCACTGTGGACCGATGTTTTTGCGCGGATCCGGCAACAACTCGTTCTATGGCCAGTGCCAACTTTTCGGTATATTTACCGGTATCAAAGGAATTTCACCAACGACGTTGCTTTCTCCGGTCATTTTATATACGAGTCAATATTTCGTTAGAAATACGAATACTTTTTTTTCCAAAAAATTCCCAGAATACTCGAACAAATTTACGCGAATTTTAAAATGCATTCAAAACGAGTACGAATTCGAATCAACTATTTTCCAAATAATTTGAGAAAAATTTGATCATTAAAATGTTAATATTTATATAATATATAAATATATTTATATTATAATATAATATAATTTCTTGCATCGAATCGTAAAAAGATTTTTTATATATATTTTGTATATAAAATACGCCCATGTATATAAACAAATCACGATAATTAACTGACAATCGAATATACTATATCTAAATAAGAAAAAAAAGATACTAGACCTATAATTAAAAAAAAATACACATAACTAAATTAATCTTCAAAATAAATAACGTATTTTCGCAACAGAGGTTACAATCCATTCTAAACTAATCGAGATAATCGAAGCTCCGAAAATATCGATTGAGACGCTCGAAAGATTCCGACTTGCGATATCTCGATCGAAATACACGTCCATTAAACTGACAGTTCCGCCATTGTCCACTCCCAAATATACTTGATAGATAAAGTTTCACGTTACCTGTTATACTGACTGGTCAATTATGAAACGACATTTCTCGATCGAATTGGCCAGCCTTGATGTTTTTAGCGTTTGGAGCAGAAGCCGGCAGAAGAAGAATGATAGGTATATACAGTAAACGAACTGTCGAACCGGAGTCTGCGCGACAAAAACTCAGTGAACGACACGCGCGCTTCCCGCGCACGAAAACGTGCGTCACCTTTGTCGTAATTGCGTATAACACACGTCAAAATGCACACATTAATCGATTAGACGATACGAAAACGAAAATAACACAGAACTGTGAAACTGGGGAAGGTGAAAAGAGGGAAAAGAACTGAATTCACAACTTATAACGTACCTCGCGAGCAGCCGTCGCGACACTGAACGCCACGGACACCTGTCGCCACTAAGGCGACAGTAGCGCCGCCACGCGGCCAACCCCCTCTCTATTCCGTCTCGTGTACAAAGAACACCCTGGAACGATGCTATAAGACAATATTTGCTACCTTTATTATTAAAATTGCTGTTTCACCGTAATTATATATTGAAATTATATACTCATGACAATGTGATGTGTAATAATCGATAATTCGATTTAAATTAATTTATAATATCGAATCGTGGAATAATAATTATCTATTTTCAGAAATGTATAAAAATTAATTATAATTATATATTTATGTAAAAATTATATAATTATGTATAAAAATTATAATAGATGAAAATAATTCAGAAATATCTTTATCTTTTTAATTAAATAACTTCATTTTCTTATCTTCGATATAATAATTTTATCAAAAGTTTGATAATACGTGAACTTTATTATCGATGTTCGCTGATTTGTTAGCAATTAATTCGTAAAGAATTGCGTCATAAAATTATTAACGCAATTAAATGAAAAAAATCTATTATTATATATTACTTTTGAATAAATTTACCAATGATTCATTATTTTGTTGGTATAAAGTTCGACTTAAATATGCACATAAATTACGTGGCATAATAATGTCTCATTCGTATTCAAAAGTAATTACAAAATTAATAATGCATTAACAAATCAATTATTAATACTTAGAAATATTAATATTAAGAATATATTTAAAAAATTTAATTATTTAACGAAAACAATCAATTGTTGACAAAATCTACTAAATCAATACTTTTTTTTTTCCTGATGAAGATATTTCTTCTAATTTTTGACAAATTAGAGAAAATTGAATTTACCACAGGATGAAAAAATTGCAAGCATTCGGGAATGGAATTAGGAAACAGGCCTCTTTCCAATAATTAAATCCTGAACAAATATTGAACGAACACATCACATTGTTTTCTGCCAAAACAATATTGTCGTCAAACAAATTTTAGCAACCTGCTTTCTATGAAACCCCACCATCATTCTTCTGTCCTCCCTTTTTTTTTTTTTTCAATTTTCCGCAAAGATAGGATAAAAGATAGCTAGGGAAGTCCATCCAGCGATTTGTTGTTTTCGAGGATGAATGTTTTTTAGAGAAAGAGAGAGAGAGAGAGAGAGGAAGAGGAAGATGCATGGGGACTGAAGAGCCAAATGAAACGGCAGGGATGGTAATTGTGCGGTGAAAAAATAATCAGCTGGCGCAGCACGTAGAGCGTAACCGTAAGTGCGGCTGTTCTCATTGTTGTCCCGCTACTACGAGACCCCACGAAGGGTGACAAGCTCACAAAAGGGGCTGCTGGACCCATAGAAACGTGATGGGAGGTAGTTCGTGCGGGAGGGTGCCACCGTTGCGATAAAATTCTATAGTGCTCCGGAAAAATATGAGTGACTCGACGGCTAGGAACTGATCGGACAAAGGATTCATCGTTGTCATTGTTGTTGTTAAAATCCCTTTTTCAATCAATATTTTTTGAACCCTATATACTATCATTATACGTATACGTGAAATATATTCGATATTTGATGAATCCGTGGACGAAAATCCTCGTGGATTTTGGATAATTTTTAATCCACGAAATTTTTCAACAATAAAGATAGATTATTATTATTAGACATCTCGTCAGAATAGTTTGAATTTTTAAAATTCAAACGCAACATAATTGAAAATTCGGTCTGTTCCGAGAAAAGACTCGTGCGAAGGGGAAGTGACTCCAGAAGACCGACCCTTTGTTGTTAGCACTTTACGTGTAAAACTAAAGAAAAAAAAAAAAAAAAAAAATGGAGAGGAAAGAGGGAGTCTGGAGTAAAAGGAGAGTCTCTTTTCGCACATCCCTCATGAGAAACAATAATGTCGCGTACACTTCCACTCCTTCTGGATGTCGTCTACCCTCTTCTCGTCTTTGTTCGTCTGGCGTTTTTTTCGAGTACTCGTCCTTCTATCCACGGCCACCTACACACTACTTTGCTTCAGCCACTGATCATGAAAAGAATTGCACGCGAATAGCGAGAATCCGTGTCTCGCTGGAAAATTGAAGAAACGAGAAAAGTTTTGTTGCTTGTTTCGCTCACCCTTCCATATTGTCGCGTGGAACGACAAAATGATGAAACTTCAAACAATATAAATTGTTCGGTTCGCTTGTCAATTAAAAAAAAAAAAAAAAAAAAAAAAAGAAAAGAAAAAGATAATAAATATAAGTGGAAAAATATCATTTAATTACGCCATATTTAATATGACGTCAAAAACTTGAAGAAGCAGGGGAGAGAGATAGAGAAAAATTGGAAAAAACTCACCGGAATGTAGCCGTCGGGTTGAGGTCTCTCGTTTTTGTCCCTGAAGAAAATTGCTTAGTTACAATCAAGCAGCCACGTGTTTCGGAATTCACGTTCGATTATCGACATGAAACGTACCGATGTCGTCGTTGTATCACAGGTGTCTGCGGAGTGCTGTCATGGATGATCACTTGAGTGGCGTCGATCTCTTCGCATTCTGAACTTTCTTCTCCCGAATCTACATAAATAACAATATCAAAATGTGAAATGCCAATAATATTCTACCTCTAAGTGCAGCATCTTATTTTATTTCGTACTTTTAATTGAAAATAATAATAATAATAATAATAATAATCAACATTAATGTAAACGATACGATATATTGAAATACGAATATACGAGTATTATTTCAACCACTCAAGATTGCAATATCTTAATCATCATAAAATTTTATTGTCTACATATTTTCTAACGTCACACAATTTTATTAATGAAAGTAGTATGTAATGGAACTACGAATTACAAGATTAAACGACAAATAAACACGTATCTACAAATTATTAATGAAATTTCATCTATTTCCTAGAAGAACATAATTGACTCATTTCTTCAACACATTAGTTACATATTATTAGAGTTACGGTTATGGTTCGTTATATCCCAAACTTTTCTTTCATCAAAGGAATTTAGAATCACTAAAATCCGTTCATACGAATTACACTCTAATCCTATCAGCTCCCCTTTCGACTATTCTAAGCGCGTACCGACGCTCTATTCAGCGTTCATCCGTACATCGATTTCTGAAAGGAACGAATGCTATTGATCCTCTTCAAAGAGGCACCGCACAATCCTCTCTGTTAACAATCCTAATCTGAAACTATTCTAAACCCGATATTGATCGCATCCGTATGCGCAATCGTGATCGATTCTAAATCTCTTTACACTTTACTCAACTCACCCTCGTCTATGCGTTCGCGTTTACGGATACGAGACAGGACCGGGCTTGGGCACAAGGTGGCCGTGTCTCCCAACAGATCGTCGATATTCGTGTGCTGACCGATGAACAACGGTAACGTGGAAGGACGTTTCTTTGGCGATGATCTTCTGGATGTTGGCTGCACGTTGTCGTAAGGCGAGTCTCGTCCGCCATAATTGTCCGGCGGATCGGGAGGATTTTCCACCTGCGAACAAGACTTACTTGTAGTGAAATGAAATAAAATTTCAATTTGTGTAGTTCTAGAACGTATCTTTACTTATCCCGGCTGACAAATTGATTTTATTTTACTCGGGAAACGATGGATATAAGTTAGTCCTTTTGTTTTAAGGAGAGATTGTAGATGGGTTACGTGGAAGGAAGCGGTTGTCTGTAATTGATGAAACTTTTGCGATTTAGTATTTAGTAGTAGAGAAAATACTAGCTACAAGAAATTGTTGCGAAATACTTGACATTGAAGAAAGCATAAACAATAATTAACAAGTTTATTTGATATTGAATGAGAATAGGCAAGAGAAATTGCTTGGATTTAACTGCGGATTTTTACACAGCTAAAACAATTATTTTCAAATATTCAATTAATGGAAAATATGCGTATCGTTTATAAAATGTCAATAATTTTGTTATGTAAATTTTATATAAAATTTGTATTGTAATATTATATAAAAATGCTAAATCTTTCTTCTTGATTGTTCTTTTAATAAAATAGAATAAATAAGACACTCGATATTTTCTAGTAGCAACATCGTAATCCGAATACGATTATTCATCGCTCAATTCGAATTGATAATCTTAATTTATTTAAAATTATTCAATAATTATAAAAAAAAAAATTAATGTCCCGAGAGAAAAATATAGAATATATTCGACGATATATCGTTTACGTAAATTACGCAAAATTTGTATTTGCATAAAAATCCTCAGTCCATAATCTAATATGCATAAAACGACTTTAAACGTAATACGACGTGACAACAAAGTTTACACGTTCCCCGGCTTAGAACCTTTTAAGGTAACCACTCGATTACTTAAGAGAGGACTTATTAATTAAGTTAAAGACTTGCCACAAAAGCAACTTTATTCTCTCTCTCCGATGTCAAGTACGCGAGGTTAAAGATTTACGACGCAGGGTATTAACAGGTACCTATATAGCCTCGTCAGTTAGGGGCCGTTAAATGAATAATGCACGATATATGATCACTTTACCCCTTCGGGACTGGCACGATCCCCGAGTGGCTCGTCAGCCGGAGGTGGCGGAAACTCGATAGGGAATCTAGAGAGGCTTCTCTTATATATCTCAGGTTCAGGGTTAACACCGATATCGATTCTCTCGAACGATTCGGACGAGTCCGAGGTACTGTTCGACGTTTCCACAGGAATCTTGACTACACCGTCAGGAACGTTCGACGTGCTGTCCATCCACCATGGTTTCTCACCCGACTCAATGTGCCTGACCTTGTTTCCACCTCTGCCGTACGGCTGGCTGTCGTCCACCTCGTCGTTGTAAGTATTACCGTTTGACGTAGGAGTCGTAGGAATGACTTCGACTCCTTCAGGTACGTTTTCAGGATTGTCGCTCATCCACCACGCTTGCTCCCCGGACTGTTGATGTCTCAATCGATTTCTTCGCTCGTTCGATCGAGTACTGCAACGGCTCGACTCTCGTTTCGAAATAGATATCACGGACGACGATTGTTTCTTCGACTCGTCCGACGGCGCAGCGTCGCTCGAGCTCAACCACCATGCCCTTTCCTCCGAATCTTGCCTCCACACAGCCGTGCGCGACGGTTTCTTGACCTCCTCCGAGAAAGCACTGTCATTTCCATCCAACCAACGAGTCCTGTCCTCCGAATCGTGCCTCGAAACTACCGAGGACGATTGCCTCTTCGTTTCCTCCGAGGGAGCGCTATCGTTCGAATCTAACCACCAACCCTTCTCCCCTGATTCTTGTCTCGAAATCGTCGCCGACTGCTTCCTCGCGTCCTCCGATGCCCCGCTGTCGTTCGAGTCTAACCACCAGCCTCGCTCCTCCGATTCTTGTCTCCACACTTTGTATTTAAATTTGCCTGGGAACATATAATTAAGGGGAGCGGTTTATCTATGCGGATCGTGGTAATTTACGTTCTTCTTGGGAAGAACGAGGGAAGAATTTTTGTTAAACTGATCCAGGGAGGATAATTAAGCGTCTTGCGCCATTAAATCATTAGTAATTTATGATGTTTGCGAATAACAGAAGATACAAATCGGACAATTATCTCCCAAAAATGTAAATCAATCCTACTCGCTTTACATTTTCTTTCTTTTTTTTTTTTTTTTTGTATAAGTATGCATCACGTCGAATTTAAAGCAAAAACTTTTACTCGTCGACTTACCATCGTCAGGTAAGGTACTACTGACGGTCGTTTCTTGACTAATATCGTCGTTGCACACGCTTCCCGTTTCGACACCTTCAGGAACGTTTTCGGAGTTCGGATCCATCCACCAAGGCTGTTCCCCGGAAAAATTTCGTCTGATCCTAGCTTGACACGACTGTCTCCTGTCCTCGTTCTTCTCCGAGTTCGTGAAACTGAAACTTTTCGACAGACTTCTCGATAGAGACGCCGTTGTCCCGTTCTGCTCCGACTTTTTCACGTCCGCGTTTTCCTCGTTCGAATCTGGCCAACCGGCCGATTTGCCCGACTCGCTGGAATCTTGGTGCTTATTCTTGAAAAGATTCGTGACCGGCGCGAGGGCTCTCATCAGAAACGATTTAGCCTCCTCGGTTTTCCCCGAACTCCTCGATCTCGGGCTGGACGGTGGTCTCGGCGGTTTATCCATGGTCAGTGACATTTCGTCGGTGGACGAAGCCAACACGCTCGTCCTCGACGATCCAGCGCTCATCTTCCCTTTCTTCTCGCAGAAAGGGGACTTGGACGTTCTCCTCTTGCGTGGCCTCGATCCGGGCCTCGACTCTTTATCGTCCTCCTCTTCCTCGCTGCTCGACGAATTCGAGGAATCCTCGCTGTTCGCGCTCGAACTCGAGCTTCCCTCTCGCTTGCTCCTCTTCCCCGATGGCGATCTCGAGCGACTCCCCGATTTTTCGGCCACGCTCGAAGGCCCACTGCTCGACTCGCTCTTTCTATTCACACTCTTGGAGGGCGAGGATGACGGTAGCCTCAGCCTCGATCTGTTCGATTTCACAGAGGCGGAGCTGGATTCGGAAGGAACGGCCGGTCGGTGGATGTTCGGTTCGGAGTTCGGTTCGGATTGCGAATCTTGAGAGCTGACGGACATGCTACGCTCGTTCTTCTTCTTTCTGCTGTACTTGGACTGCGAGGGGTCCCCGTTCTCCATGTTCAACGTCGACTTCCGGAAGTCTTTGTTCACGTACTTGGGCTGCACGATGCCCTTGGACCCGGACGCCGACGCGACGTCGCTCTTCGGCACAGGTGGTTTGCCACGAGCATCCGGCGAACCGCCTTGTCTCAGATTCACTGAGGAAACGCTCGACACGGACGACTTCCCCGGCGATGGCGGCGGCGTCGCCTTTATTTTTGCACCCTGACTCGTCACCGAACTGGCTGACGACGATTTCGACCTGCCAATTGGCACATTTACAGCGGATCCTTCCGTAGAGTCGGTTCTCGTCGTTTGGCGGGACAGATTTTTCGCCGAGCCGCTGCGTGATTGCGGTGTCGTCGATCTGCTCTGCGACGAATTACTGTTTTATCGGGAAAAATGACAAGTACGTGAGAAAATGTATCGATTATGGGGGAGAGATGTCGAAGAAACGAAAATTGATCACTCAAAGTTGATATAAGAAATAAATGTTATGTTAAAGTTTGTTTCTGGAACAATTTGGTTTCAAAAAAATGATTGTAATTATATTTTGATTTTTATCGTCTTTCCGATTATCAGTTTGAGTGATCGATTAAATTTCGATTATTCTTCTTCCATTAAAAATACAAAATATAAAATGTTTAAAAAAGTTTAAACATTTTACTTTCCTATTGATTCTTTTATCTCGTTAACAAAAACAATAAAAAAAACACGAGCTATAACGCGATTTTAAAAATATTTAAAGAAAATAACGAAAATATCTGTTTCGTAAAATTGAGCTGCTACCTTTGAAGAGAATCTTTCGCAGGTGAAACACTATCACTTTTAGACGTAGAGGCTTCTTTACTCTGTTCCTGACAATGTCCCTCGACTATTCTAGACGAGTCATCGAGTTTCGATAATGAGCTAGCGTCAGATTTAGGCGTCGAACTCCTCCTTTCCCGCAGTCCATCCGACTTGCTCGACGAATTCGACGACGATTTCGCAATCTTGCTTTCGTTCTTCGCCGCGATACGACCTAATCTCGGTATCGAAGGTCTCTTCTGACTATTATTCTCGCTCTTCGACGTCGAACTTTCCCTGCTACTTTGCTGTTCGTCGCTTTTCGAAACGCTCTCTCGAGAATCCGATGACTTAGCGAGAACACCATGTTGTTGCGGCGAATCCTCTCTCTTCAAGATCGAAGGGCTCGCCAAGCCTTTCCTTTCACTCTTACCAACTGTGCACGCACGACTCTCACCATTATTCGCTTTAACCTCCATCTGATCCCTTTGATTTGAATTTCCTTGTTGCTCGTTGCTCGTTTTCGAATCCGTTTTCGCGAAGCTCAAACCGCCGAATACTTTCTGCTCGTTTTGATTTCTATTCCCATGAATTTCTTGACTAGAACTAGGCGACACCTTCGAAGAAGAAGAAGAATCGTTCCTCGAGGCGTCGTTCGATCTGGGGAACGCGAAGCTATTCACCCTCGAATTGGTCGCGTTACTTCCGTTGAATCCTCTCGCGTAAACGCCACTTCCGCTCGAATTCGACGAGAATTTGTCGAGATACGAGGACCACGGTGCCCCTGAGATTCGCCCTCCTCCTCCAAATCGAGAGAACCTCGAACCATCCTCCGATCTCTCGCTCTGAACCTCTTGATCCTTTGTCTCCATTTTCTTTCGAACCCGACTCACTTCTTTCTGATTCGCGATACCTATGTCGGCTCTTCTGCTCCTCACGAAGGACGAAGAAGCCGGAGGAGTCGGTGATGTACCCCTTGTAACCATCGTAACGGTCTCATTGTCTTTCAGTCTGTTCTCGAGTTTCGATTCTTCCGATTTCGCGTATATCTCTTGCGTCGTTTCTTTCGCTTTCGCGGCTTCCTCGTCCTTCAAATTCGCCGGCATAGGCTTACTGCCTGAAGTTCGGAACCTGTCCGATCCGGAGTAGCTTATAGCTGCCGGAACTCGGTCGTTGTTGCTTCTCGATGAAAAGAATCTGCTACCAGCTGTCGAGCCGAATCTCGAGGAGATTGGCGCCGAGCTCGATTCGGAGGCACCTGAAAACGTTTCGAGAATCGAGTAAGTTATAGTTTTAGATATTTTACTCATATCATTTCAAGCATATGAAAGTTTTTAGTTGTAATTAAATGATTTTTTTAGTAATTATATTTGTTCTCTGATTCGTAAGAAATGATATGGCTGCTTGATGATAATAAAATTCGTAGAAATCGAATTTTGTCAAAATATGTTCTTATATGGTCTCAGGTATGTTAAAGAAATTGTAAAAATTTCTTTAAGTAATATTTATAGCTATAAATTAAGCTTAAAGTGATGTGATGATCGGAGAATAGAAAATATTTTGAATATATTTGAACAAAATCTTCTGTAAGAGAAACAATTATATTTACTATTATCGATCATATCAAAAATTAAGTCTGCACTATTTACATCTTTTTATAATACCTATTTATTGATATGTTTTAAATTTGTTCTACTTGTTGTCTCGTGAAACAATCTTCTTATTACAAAGAAGATTACCATTAAAAATAAAATAATTTGTAATAATTTATTACTGATATATATCATTCTATATGATATTAAAAATGGTAATATATTATATTTGTAATAATTATTTATAAGGATAAATTTGTGATAAATTCATCTTTCGATATCAGATAAAATGCAATAATGTAATAACAGGATATAATAATAAGTACAATAGTAGGATTGTTAAACGACAGAATTTATCTTCCATTGTGATCTGGAAGGGTAAATTCATTATGGAACAAATTATAGTGCTATTTCCCGCGAGACACATTGCTTTCAAGTGTGAAAATTTATAGCTATAAATATCACGTGGAAAGCTTCTTAGGTATACTGTTCTACGATTCTCCGCATATCTATGGGAACTATCGTCTAACATAGTATTACAGACGTATAAATTTAAAATTCCTTTAAAGAAATATTATTTGACAACTGAAATACAATAAGATTAAAGATATTGAGAATAAATGAAATATCAATGATTTCCTTACTCTTTTCGTATAATAATATTTCAAATATTAAAAGAAAAAGAGAGAGAAAGAAAATATTGAAAATACAAAAAATATCAATTGAATTTACGAAATTATTACGAAAAACAATTTAAACACCGAATAATACAAAAACCAAAATTCTTCTTTAACTTTCAAAGAATAAATCAATAATGAATAAAATTTCACTTCACAAATAAACATTATTTCATGATATAATTTTCGTTTTTTTTAACTTTTGAAAATGAAATAGCGATTATATAATGAAAATTAAATTATTCGAAAAGTTTATTTTTAACAAAATAAAAGGAAAAAGAAGATTCACTCACTAGAAGTGGCACTGGATCGACCGTAGGAGGGGGCTCTCGTGTACATTCTGAACGAGTTCGATTTTCCAACGTTGATTTCCGGGCTTGGCTCGCGAGAATTCCTACCCGAGTTAGGCCGTAATCCACGGTACGAAACCGGCGGATGATCGGCCCTCTCTTTCTTCTCGATCCTACTCTCGTTTCCATAAGTTCGAGCCAAGCTCGATCCGGGATACGTGTTGGATCCGTATCGCGATACCACGTCGGGCTCTCTGCTCTTCTCGCGGGAAGTGGCACGGTTATATCTGTCCAAAACGGAGGCGGGCCTCTCTGAAGTTTTAGTAGCTGGAAACGAGTACTTCTCGAACAGGGAGGATCTGCTGCTCGATAATGGACTTTTCGCCCCCACGTCCTCCGTCGACGACCTACTCGGGTGAAGTCTACCTTTGTCGGCGTCTTTATTACCTGAAATCGCAATATGCCGTGACTTTTGTATCTCTTACTGTTAAAATCTTTTCTCTGTTAAAATCTTCAATTTTTATATTTGGAATATATATGTGCGTTATCTGGAATCGTGTTATACAGTGAGTATTATTTTATTAACAAATTTTTTAATTTAATTAATCGAAATGTAAAAAAAAAAAATTTGTTCCGTAACTAAATATTCTATTTTAAATAAATCTCATAAGAGATTAATTTGCTAATATCACAAATATTTAATAACTTTTTAAAAATTCTTGATCTCGTAAAATAACTCGATTTCGATTATAATTTATATCCATTCGATATTTCTTCCTTTCTTCCTTTCTTTCCAATGCTATAGGCAAATACTAAAACCAATACCACGTACACAAACAGTGAAAACAACTTACTGGGATATTTAAAACTAGATTTCTCCTCGTGCTTGTCTTTCTTCAGGAACGCATTCCCGAATCCGGAAACCCTCTCCTTGGCAGGCAATCGGGTGGAACCGGAACCGACGGTCGAGTAGCTGTTCCTGCAACTCGGAAGGCCGCTTCCTCCCGAGGTCGTCGTCCTCCCGAAACCACTGGCGCCGATTCCAACGTTGACTCTGGATCGGTAGGCGCCACTGTCACCCTGGAAATCGGTGAATCAGTTAGCTGGTCGATCGGACAACATTTATCCCCTGCACCGTTACGCGGGATCGATCGAAGGTGATCGAAAAGCGGGCCGTGTGCCGGAAACGTCGATCGGCTCGGGTTCCACGAGCCGCGGAACAATCGGATTGCGGCGAACTCACCGAGCAAAATTACCGATCGAGATTGCCCGATTTCTTTTTTTCCAAGGCAGATTTATGCGTGGCCGCTCGTCGCCGCGATAGAATCGCGTGTCACCGAACGTTTTATTGGTGAAATGTGGCATCGATTACGCGACCGGTAAGCCGTGCGGTGAATGACAATGGAGCATTGTGCGTAACCGGGAACAATTTTTCTCTCGAGAGAAGGCGGAAGAAAGTACAGCGTTCGAGGAAAATTTTACTTTGTAATGGTACATGATTCGTTTCTAATTCCATTCGAGTGATGTTTTTTTTTTTTTTTTGTATCATAAAATATAAAGATGTAAATTGATGCGATATGCCGTAAGATATGTATAAATATATTTTGATAATTTCTAAATCTATAATTTAATTTTTGAAAAATATAGATATAGATATCTCGTAAGAAAAAAGTTTTCTTGTATTGAATAATTTAATAAAATAAAAATATTTCCTTTATTTAAATATTCTTATAATATAAAATGAAGCACATTGTTTACGAAATTAATAAACTTTCCGTCTGGAAATAATGTAAATATAATGTATATTAGTTTCTCTCTCAATTGTTATTATACAATTTAAATAATAATTACATAAATTTTCATAGATCATATTATTCACAGGAAAATATATGAATCTAAAGTTCAATTTCAATGAACAATAGTTAAAAATACTCTAATTGCTCTAATTGCAAATATATAATAAAGATAAGAGATTATATGAAAAGACAAAACATCTTTATAATCTGGTTAATATGCATCACTTACGAATGGTCTAGAAATGAAAATTCGTACAATTAACATAATTTTGGCGAATTGCCTCAAGCTTGAAATAGACGGCCCGACCTGACCGGGAGGAATAACCTTCCTGTTTCTGTATAACGGGTGAAACGAGAAATGCATCCATTTCTTTCACTCGAGCTCTGTACCTACGTTATTATAAATGAAATACCTTTATTTTCTTAAAATAATCAATATTGATAATTTAAAAATTGTACAACTTACTCGATCTGATGAAAAAAGCTGTAAAGATGTAAAAGATGGGTATTTAATTCTAAATAATTGCCAAGATAAGAATTTATTGTAAAAAGTCATATTTCTAACACATATATAATTTTTCATTACACATTATCTTCGGATTAATTGTAAAATAATATACAATTTTAAATAAAAATACTTTATGATCTATCTTTAAAGTTCCATTTTTTATAAGCGTTTCGTATCGAATTCCACGTTTTAATAATCACGTGTTAATAACCATCTACACGAATCGTGTCGCATCCACCGAGTTCAAAGAAAATAATTTTCCACGATAAAATCCCCTTGCTGTCTTTACATCTCGAAAAGTTCATATTACATAGACGATGTACCACGTTCTTTACCACGTTCACGAACGTTCGTTGAACAAAGGTTTCTAAACGTTGCCAGAAAATTAGTTTCCGCAATTAATTATCCCTTGTCTTTGAACTCACACGTGTTTGTTCATCGTTGTTTATTTTTTCCATTGTTCACAACTCCATCGTGATTCCTTTGCGCCAACTCGGACCAAGCCAAGCTTACACGACACCAACCACGCGATCATAATTTCAATTTAAATTCAATTACATTCTAAAGCTCCGGCATCTTGCGTCCTATCGCGTCCAGATGAGATCCCTCCTCTGGAAGGGAGGAGAGGACTTCGTGCTCCAACTTTCAAAAAGTGCCGTTCGTTATTATGCTAATGCTATTCGGGTGGAGGTGATAATGGAATTACAATGGACGCCCCTTAAGACCGCTAAAACGATTCTTTTCAGCGGAAGCGTCGAAAGCGGCCGGAAACGATAACTCCTTTCGATTCTTTTTTTTTATATCTGCTCTATTATCGCGGCTCTTTCACCTGAAAAATCTTGCTCTGTCGTTGCTAATATTGTGCTCCAAGGTCTGTTCGTGATTGTTGTAGATCTCGTAGTTTGTTGAATTAAAGCATTAAAATATGATCCATTTGTCACTGGATGAAATGTAGGGCATTTCGTTTATCTTGAATTCTTTATATGGTATAATATTGTACGATAAACGAGAATCCTTTGTCTTTTTTCTATGACATCATATCATTTCAATTAAATATAATAAAATAATAAATCCTCAATATTAGATAATTAGCTTATTAATTTTTAAATTAATTGAAACGCGTCGATAAAATTACTTTCGAAATATATTTTAATTTTTATAAGCGGATATTTTTAAAAGCGGATATTTAACGATTCCAAAAAATACGCAATTTAATCGGCATTTCTCATCAAATTAATCAAAACTTTCAAGATGGTGCATCGATTTTCTACCCGCCATCAATTCATTACTTATCTTAAAATGCTGGTCGGCTAAGTGAAGTTCCAGGCTGCGCTTTGATGCCAAACTTCGATATTAGTTCAAGAAGTCACCATAAACATTTTAGTAAATGGTCTTTGGCTAAATTCAGAAGGAGAACGTTTGCCAAGAACGAGAACCTGTTAAGGCATCCATTATATAGGCTTTATCAGTCGTTTAAAATCGTGTTGTAAATTGTGAGCACGTGAAATATTTTTTCCACAATTTTTGTAATCGGCTGTGGAAATTTTGTAATACGTTTATTTTTTTTTTCTCGACGAATGTTTACAATGCATTAAAATCTCTTCCCACTAAACCTTGTGATTTCACTTTTTTTCGTAATAGTGTTACACTAAAAAATCTTGTAAATATGTTAGTACATTAAATATATGATTGTTCTGAAAAATGAAAGAAAAAATTGTTTTTTGGAAAAATTAATCTGAATATTGCCAATATAATTTTATATTGGTAACAATTTAAAGAAAATACAGGAAATATTAAACGTAATTTGTGCAAAAGAAAAATTAGACAATCTTTCGTTAGAACTATGACGTTGTTAGAACTATAACTGCAGCGTAGATATGACAAACAAAGTTAAATAGAGATGATGTAATGTTTAATATGATGAATACGATAATATAATGTATTGTAACGGAATATTTGTTGTATGAAGGATAGAGAGAGAGAGAGAGAGAGAGAGAGAGAGAGAGAGAGAGAGAGAGAGAGAGAGAATAAAACATTTTTATAATCAATACTCTAATAAATCATAATTTTTTTAAAATGTCTTACAAAAATAATCATCTCATTTAAATGATTTGTACGAGTTATGTAATTCTACTATATTTAAATAGTGACGTTTCTTAATTCTTCCTTATTAATCACATGTCACACAAAGTCCATTTTTACTATTCTAACCTTCCTTGTCAGCCACCAGAAACTTCTACATATTATCACGAAATACAAATTCGATTGTCAAATACATTTACTGATCTATTTTAACACTGAAGATACTTGAGGATATTTTAGCGAAATACTTGATTACTACAATGCTAAAAATTTCACATGGCATCGGTAAAGCGATTTATAGTTCCGTCAAAGACTTTGGCGCACAAAAACGATAGAGAACCATACACAATCGTACTCTGCTCATAAATAAAACTCTATTTTCATTTTCGAGAGTTGTCTTAAACTTTTTACAATTCCACTTCTTAGATTTTCGTCAAAGAGAAATAATGAAGAAATAATAAAAACGAAGAACAATCAAGCGGTCGAAATACAAAAAAATCGAAGAGAGAAGGATTGAGTATTTAATTTGAGTTTCATTGCGGAATGACAATCCATGACGGCAGATCTTTTAAAAAATGAATAATCTCTTCGAAGATGTGAAAATATTAAAATAAAATGCGAAAAAAAAAATCCAAAATGTTGTGAGAAATAGTAAAAGTAAACGTAAAGAGAAAATTGATACGAATGCCTTTGTTATCCTGACAGTTTAAGAACGATCGAGGAACGAAGAGATCGTACCTGATCCAATTTATCAAAGATCGATGAACGAGTCGCCCATTCATCGGCTAATCCATCAGAGTATCCAACTTCTATCCCTCTCTCGACGGAAATCCAGAGGTTTCCACCCTCAATTTAGCCCTCCGTTTCTCGATATTTCGCCGGCGTGGCGAAAAGCTTTCTATTGGCCTGGTCGAATTGAAAGCAGCTCGACCGGGAAATCTTTCGATATTGCTTTATCGTCCATAAAAATAGCTGTTTACAGCCTGGCCATCCTTACCCGAACCGTGCACACCAGCTTTCCACCCCTTGATCCCGCTTTATCGATAGATAAATCGCAACGGCCGCGAAACGGTTGTTCCTCATGCTCCTCGTTCTATCACTCTCGACTTTTGTTTCGAGGCTTCGAAGCCAGCTATCACTTCTCTGTAATTGAATGTTTTCCAGGAAAAGCTGCCAGTTTAAAAGAGAGCCACGCATCGGTGGATAACCGTTTTGATCCGATCAAATTTGATTGGATGAGTTTGCATCGGTCGAATGTTGCGCGTGAAATATTTGTTGACGAAATAGGAATAGTTGGTTCGAGTTTTTGCAGTACATTTTTTTGTTCGATTCAGTGTGGCCATTTTTAAGCAAAAGGAAAAGCAAGAACCTCGATTGTTCTGTTTTATTTTCATGGATGATATAGATATCATATTTCAGATATATATATTTAAAAAATTTTTTTTATCATAACATTATTGTATTTTTCGATACTTGACAAATTCAATTCATTCTCGTTATTTCTTCTTATAATTAATATTAGTTGTCTTTGCAATGATAATATAAAATAGTATAATAAAATGAAATTTATGTAGAACATATACCGTGTGTTTAAATAACGAAATCACGAATAACAGGATATCGAGTGGCAAAAGATCTATTCCAATTGGAATACTATTTTTTGACATAATAATACGCGTTGTACATAGCTTGTAAAAGATGAGAACTATTAACTTGTCTCTATTCATAACATTCGCGGAAGTTCTTCATTTAAACAGAATGTCTAAACGGCTATATAAATGCACCGATATAAACCGATTTCAAAATGGAATCAATCGTAGAATATAAATAAATTATGATAAATGTAAAATATTTTCAAATTTAATCTTTACTAATTGTAAAGTTCTGACATCGATCTTTTTAATCCGATTATTTCCAATTGTTGTAATCCGTGAATTTAAT
The DNA here is from genome assembly GCF_048593485.1 of Apis florea. Classification (NCBI taxonomy): domain Eukaryota; kingdom Metazoa; phylum Arthropoda; class Insecta; order Hymenoptera; family Apidae; genus Apis; species Apis florea. The sequence goes on along the minus strand of NW_028256823.1, from coordinate 65,522 downwards.
GACACATGTTGAAGAAATATCTCATATCTCTATAAATATTCATCAAAAAGATTTACATAATTTATTTTTTTTTATTTATTATTTTTACTTCTGAATAACTAATTAAACATGATATTTTTTTTTGCCACAATTTGTTAGGAACGTCTATCTAGAAGCGATGCTTTTCATATTTTGTTTTTTTGCATCAAATTATCAGGCGCGAAAACTTTCTTAAATTATAAAAATTTTTTCAAATGCAATTATAAAATGGGGGAAATAAATGAAAATAAAAAATATCCATAACACGCGTGTACACATAACTTTTTAAAAATAAACGATCATGCGTTAACAAGCAAGAATGAGTATTTGTATCAGATTCATCAATCTCCGCGTTACTGATGAGGATGTGGGCGCCCGATACGATTTAAACGATAGTAACTCGAGGGGAGGCCGACTAATTGAAGAGTGTCAGTCTGATTTAACCTCTGTCAACCGGTCGCATCATTATAATTTACGACGTACCACCAATTGTCATAAACTCCGTGGAACGAAAACACCGTTTCTTCTTCTTCTTGAAATTACAGAGATGGCGTCGATACTCGACAATTTATAAAAGCTTTGCTTCGAGGCCAAAGAAAACTGTCATAGATAAAAATACATTTGTGCGAGAGAATAACAAAGCTAAAATACATCTTTTTTTTTTTTTTTATAAATATATATCAATGTCCATTGAACCATAAATATTGCGAAAAAGAAACAAAATTGAGAACGAAATATAAAAAAAAAAAAATACTTAATGATTACGAAAAACATCATAGAAATTTAACAATCATAAATATTACGCCCACATTTCGAACAAAATCTGCATTTTAACGCATCGAACATCGAAGCGCGTTTAACATAATAAAACATTGTGAAGTATAACGTTATAATTCATTAAATGTTATTTACGAAAAACATCGCGAATTCCACACCGGAAACGGCAACTGTGCCACTTGGCAATTTAATAAACATTTGCATTTTATCGAATTACTCGGTATCACGGAACGATATGAAAAGTTGAAAGCTTGTACGCGTGAACGCGGCAAAGTAATTGCAAATTTAATATTACCACGTATATACGTATATACGTCACACGGTTGAAAGGGTTATTAGTATAGCCGGTTGTATCCAGACGGTTCGTACATTCCCCGCGTTGGTTACATAAATTTAATCTATCTTCTATCCGGGACAGACGCGCGTTTTCTTCCGCAACAAACCGTCACGTTACTTCGCGTTAGATTGCCTTTTGTATTTATTTCAACGTTTTATCCGTGGAATATACAAGAAGGAAACATTGTACACCCGTCTATCCCGGTCAACTCATTGGAATGCAATTCATCAACCTTCGGTAACTTAGAATCGTCTCTGCAAAATTGCATTGTGTATTCCATCATAAAGTTGAATTCGATGAGATATCGCGGCGAGTTGCGGCTTCTTGGTTACTTTCTTTAAAAAGGAAAAAGAGTTAGAAAGTATTAAATGGAATATTATTCGAAGAAATAAAAATATATGAGAATGGAAAAGAAAAATCATTGTTTCAATAGTCAAATTCGAATTAATATTAAGTTACTGTTTTTATGTTCAACGAAAAGAGAATTTTTAGATAAAGTCCAGAAAAAATGATTAAAAATCGAAATTATTTACAATTATTTCGGTGAATGATAATTTTTTTCTATTCTTTATTTTTTATTATAATGCGATTTATTATTAATATATAATCATGTGCTTGGAATTGGTATTTCTTATTGCTTATTTACCACGATAAATTTAGAATTTAGATAAAACTTTTTGCAACATTTTACAAATTCCAAAGTAAAATAAAGAATAAGCAACATTTACGAACCCCTTTGCATACCTTAAAAACCAAAATAGCGACAGATTAAAATATACTACACGCCATTTCTGGTGGCCTCGTGGTCACTGTAACGCGCAAACAAATTCCTTGAATATGGAAATAAATAACGATAAGCTTTGCCGTGTTCCTTTCTCCCGAGTTGCAGTCTTCTGACATTTTTATTAAAGGTAACGAACCGTAGATTTCCTTCCTTTGGGGGACACGATTTCCTGTTAAAGAAGGTTTACTCGAAGACCGAAAAAAAGCGAAAAAAAAAAAAGCGCACAATTTGTCGTATATTTAACGTAAGATAATCCAACGAAAGGATCGAGAGAATTTTCGTGTCGTCTTTGCGGAAATGATCTCGGCCGGAGATTCTATTCCGATTTCCGGCCATGCACGGATTAATACGATAAAGTAATGCTACATTTTACGGGCACGAGAACACCGAGGAAATGGGATCGGGAAAGCAGGAAATTTAATTTACCTTGGTAATATTCGTTCGAGGGAAATACGTGGTTCTTCCGCTTTTAAAGCTGAATAGACGACAAAATTGTCACTTAGAATTTCATGCGTCTTTAAGCATGCATGAAGCGCATTTTGTTTGGGTTTAATTTTGAATCGTGTTGTGATTACAATCTTTGTAAACTCATTGCAAGCTTGAAAAAGATACGTATACGCCAAGTCAAGTAAATTTCTATTATAATTTGGAATTGTTTCTGATTGAAGTGAAAATATCTACTCAATGTTTTTTATTTTGTAAATATTCGATAGTTTAAAAATAATATTATTTTTATATTATAATTACATTATATTCTTTAATGTAAAATGCTTTTTATATGAAAAATTACTTACGTAATTATTTTTCTATAAACATATTCATAACATAAAATTTGGAAATAAAATTCATCACTTTAAATTGTAAAATATTATCTTGGATTTTAAACGCATTGTATAATGTTTTACGTTGATTTGATTTTATTGTTGCGACGAATAAATAATTCTATTGTATCTTAATTATTATAATACTGTGATATTGTTATAATATGCAAGCTTGCAATGAATTATAATATAACACGATTCGTGACATTTATATAAATATATTATCCTCTTAAATTTAAATAAAATAAATAATATTAATGCTCAAATAAAATCGAAATAAAATACGAAAGTAAAATAATGATTAATTAAACTGAGATTTTATTTTCACGGATTATTCGAAATAAAAATAATTGAAAGAAAGCGATAATACGTGTGTTTACTTTATAAAATGCCGATTAAATCTGTTCGACGATTCATTTCTATCGGTTGTTATTTCACGTTTCACACGTTGGACCTCGGCCAAGTTTTTCAGTATTTCGATGCATGAATCAAGGAAACGATTTCAACCTCTCTGGGTGGTTCGCGTGACACGTGTATGTCGAAAGTGAATCCCGTATGACATTTTCAGGGCGGATTTTTGGCAAGAATCGTGTGCACCTTCGATTTCACTTCCTGGTTTGTCCTCTTTCTTACGCAACATTTAATTCTGTTCATGAACAAAATAAATCCATGTATTACATTTTCTGTCGAAGCAGATTCTCTATACGACGTTTCACGAAACATATTTTTGTCGATTAATACAGCAGAATAATTTAATTTATTTCATATCAAACTGTATAACTATCGTAAAACAATATTCAGTTATTATCAAAATTTGTAATTATTAATGATAATTTAATTTTTCTTATTGTGTAACTCAAATTGTATAATAAATAAATAAAACAAATACATTTTTCCTGATTAATTTATACTTTTTATACATATCAAGTACATTTTTTACTTTCACTATTTTTATTTAATAATCCATTGGAGAACAACAGTTAATTTACTATAATCATTTAAATAAATGTCTCAAAACTACACATGAAAAAAAGCAATGCGAATCGAGATAAAAAGATAAAAAGATATTATAGTTCATTCGTTGCATTAAAAGCTTACCGTTTAAATTTATAATTTCTATATATTTAAAAATTGCGTTTCGTTATCGAGAAGACAGTTCAATTACTGGACTAAATAAAATATTTCACTTATCACGATTATGCAAAAATTCGATACAAATACATGATATTAACGCGTTCCAATTAATTTCAATTTTGCGTGGCAAGCAATTGGAAGCTGAAGATATTTAATGAAGTTTCTCGAGATCGTAGCGAGTGGCGCAAAAGTCTTTCAATGAAAAGCCTTGCCGCCGCGAAAGTGGCGACGAGAGAATGTCAAGAACTAAATGCTTGGACGGAGAAACAGCAACGGCTTCGCCGCGTAATTGGAAAACTTCCGGTGCCGTATAAGTTGCCGGAAGTTGCGGTCGAAGATTCCACCGAGTTTCGATATCAGGGATGTCGAGCCTCTCGATGTTCTTACGAATCGATAAATCAAACTGGATAACACTTTGATGATTTCTTTTTAATCGGTAAGCTATACGTAATTATTTATTTTTTTTATTTTAATGCTTCTTCTGTTTAAAAATTATGGAACCAAATTTTTATTGAAAACAAAATTCTTTTGTATTTATTATAATGACAGTTCATTAATGATAAATTAATGTTTTTTTATATATTTATCGTTAAGGTATTAAATAATTTAATTAACATATATGTTAATTAATATATAATTAATATATAATATAAAAAGATTGAGATATTGAGAAAACCAAAGAAAAGTTAAAAATTCAATTAAGAATATATTCCAAAGCAAATTGATTAAAATTTTGTCTATAGAAATTAAGATATAAGTATAGAAAGCTATGGAGAAATATTTTAATTTTTGAAGTTATTGTGATATTTGAATAATTTTTGAAATAATAAATTTGAAAGCACTTTTATCATTCTATACGTAAGATATTTTTATTGTTAGATAAATTGAAATTTTAAATTTAAAAAAAAAACAAACAATAATTAACTTTCTTCCTTAAAACTTAACTTTCTTTCGAAAGAAATTAACAATAAATTTTCAATCAAAAGAGAATGTAGTATCGAGCGATTGTTGATTTCTCTCATTTCTTATTTCGTTCCTATAATAATAATAATCAAATAAAAAAACTCGTATCGATAAAATGTCGAATAGGCAATTGTTTGTTTCTGTTCTTAAACCACAATTTAAAATTGAAAGATTTTGAAAAGATAAAACTATTACATTTTAATATATATTGATCTAATCATTCATTCGCAATACGATTTAAAAAGAGAAGAAAGTTATGATACATATTTCATAGCTCTCTCTGTGCTCAATTCTTCAGTATTGTCGTGCCTGGTCGAGGTAAATAATGGAATAGATAGAACGTCAAATTCTGTCTACTATTCTATTTCGCGACGTTTTCAACTTCGTGAATTTTATTATTTAATATCATCCAATGTTTCCATTTCTGTTTTCCGTCTTCGAATTATTTATCCGTCACAAGAAGAAGAAATGTCTATTCTCGATCCACCACATTTTCAACTTTGCGCGCTTTAACATTTAACATATCACTTTTGAATGATTAATTTTTCATACTCGATATTTTTACTTTTATTTATTGCAATGGTATCGCTCTCGATTCGTATATCTTCGTTTTCACTCAATGGTCAGATATTATTCAATGTTAGCGAAGAAAATTCTGGTACGACGCACGCCAAGGAGAATGTACAATTTGCAAACGCGATGCATTCCCGAGGGAAAGCCATCTGAGACCTGTCTACTTGCTCGTGCCAGATCATTCAAGAGATAGTTGGCAATTCAACTCTTGAAAACAAATATTTGCAGACATGGTGTATTAAAGTGTCTGCATAAAATACAAAAGGGTACAAAGAAGGAGAAGTGGTGAAAAGAGAGATGTAAAAATATAAATTTTTTTCTAAAAGAATTTAATTTTTCGCATTAATCTATCATAATATTTATTATATCTCTTTTTAAATTACATTTAAATTATCTATTTTTCAATTCTATTCATTCTCATAATATTGTTCAAACTTTGAATAATATGTTTCTTTGAACGTTCTATTTGATTTTCTTCAATGAATTTAAAGATTTTAATTTTTCATTTGCTTAGTTTAAGAAGATAATAGTGCTTTCAAGTTTCTCCTGTTTCTAATATTAATTATTTTGCACGAATAAAATTTAATTGATAGCTTCCTCCATAATCTACACAATATCCTAATATCACTCTAATTTCAAAATATATATATATATATATCAAGGGAATGCAAAATACAAATAAATTAATATTTTAAAAGAAATTACAGTAAAATATTTCTTCAAATAACTATAGAAAAATCATAAAGATCTGTGTTTCTTATTTTTCTTTTTTTTAAATTGCAATAAAATAACTATATATTAAAAAAAATCAAGAAATCACTTTTTTCATTTGTTTGAAAAATTTACAATGGAAAAAAAAATATTTGAAAAAATCACGAAGCAAAAATACGACCAATCGTATTTTTCTTATATGCAGAGAGAAACAACATTCTTCCGCCAGAGATACAGAACTGCGAGGATCAACATCCGCGTCCTGTTCCCTGAAAACGAAAAATCAACAGATCTGATAAACGAGAAATTTACGGCATAGTGTTTCATCAAAATGAAACGGTTAACGGAATAAAAAGTAGTTCGAATTTCGTCGAGTCATGGGAAGAGCAATGTACGGACGCCGATTTCGTGGTGCTTTGCCAATTTCTTAGACACCTTGCAAAGTCACGCGTAGCTTTTAGTTCGGGCTATTTATTTTACCACGGAATGACAACGGGTAGAGTTTAATTAATACTAAGTGAAAGCTCTGGTTGAAACGAAAGATTGAATATCCTTGGCTCGGCTTTCTGAAGAAATTCGCGTATAAATAGAAATGCACTCACTTTTAAAATGGAGTATGTAAATTCTTTTTAAAAAGTATTCTTTTTTTGAAAATCGTATCTCCAAATCATTCAAAACCGTGATTTACGTTACTTTTCTACTACATATTTTATCTATAATCATTATTTGTTTTGTGAATTTGTATCACGAATGAAACGAGATACAAATAATATTTGATATTTCATAAAATATTTTGAATTACAGTTTTCATCACTTATAGACCAAGTGAATTAAAAAAGAATCATAAATAAATAAGAGAATATCTTAAAATTTCGTTTTTCATAAAAATATAAAAATAAAATTAATAAATCAATAACATATTTATTCGTTTGACTTTCCTGTATAAGATATTCATTCATAAATTTATATTCAATCGATATTCATCGGAAATTTAACAGATTAACTTGTATAAAATAAAATTGCACTTATATTAGAAACGATTATTCACTTTTCAACAGTATTCACTTTCAATTTCATCTTCTTTCTTTATCCTAATCTCGATCTACGAATTATATCGTATATATATAATGTTTATTTGTCGTTTTTATCAACTGTATAACAAAAAAATCGTGGTAGTTGGATAATTGTGATTCTAACAACTAGATTCAACGACATCGCTCAATAGACTGATCTATAGGAATTTCAAAATTGATTTCAATGCGGACAATTGATCCGCGAGATCAGCTATGTTTGCGGACCACGTTATTGTCGTTTCTGTCGGCAAATATTGGTCGTCGCTAACAAGACAGCGACATTTGTACGCTCCTTCCGTCACGGTTTTCAAACGCCTATTTCATCGACCAACACATACGTTGCACATTGTCTTGTGCCAATTTGATTTCACAAAAAAAAAAAAAAAAAACGCGACGCAGCGTTTTCTGTGTACTCTTCAGTGTGTCGTTGCATTTTGGAAATATTAAGTAGTTTCATAAAAGAATATTGTTTCTATAAGTTGTTCCGCAGTTTGTTTGAAAAATGGAGCGATAGTTTAAGAAAATTAATATTAATTTAAATCTTTTATTTATTATGATAATTTTTATTATTTCATATCTATTGCAATATTCATTTATAAAAAGTATTATTTATCTTCTTTTGGCAAATAAATAAAACCATTATTCTTAAGAAACTATTCTTTCAATTTCATTCCAAATATATCTCATGATTTGAAATTTACAAAACCATCAAATTCTTCATTTCTTCTATAAGTTAATATTAATTCCATTTCTTATAGAAATATATATTTCATAATTGAATTAATTCAAGCGCTAACTCGAGTTATCATCGTAAGGCAAACAAAATATACGCATGAATAAATAAAAGCAGTTAGTTCTCGAGAAACTGTCCGCGACATTCGAAGGCAGCGAGTACGGGTGAAGCAGCGAGAAAATCGTGTCACGCTTTTCTTGTTTCCGCGATTTTCACGAGGACGCTGGTTGTCATAGTTGTGCAGTTTTTCGAAACCATGCGCCAGATGCTTCTTCGTGGCATGTTGGATGGAAAAAAGAGACTCGAGGCAATGTCTACGAGTCTGTTTAAATATAGCTGCGAGGTCTTCGTCCATGCTCCCTCTGGAGTATCCACCGGTACGTTCTCTCTTTGGATGTACACGTATGTAAGAGGAGAGCGAAACAACGAGGAAAGAATGAAGAGAAACAACAGCTAAATGGAATGAAACGAAAATAATATTTTCTAGAACGTATATACACGATGAGCCATGGCTTTTAATCTAAATGAAATATCGACATGTTTTAGATACTAAATTTTTCTTTTTATCAATTCCTATGAATTCGTTGTAATTTGTTCGATTGATACTTAGCAGGTTGGTATGATGTTTAGATACTTCTTCCTTAAATAGCATTTTTACACAGAATTGGCATGTCGACGTTTGGAACATGCATCGATAATTAAACCCACTATTTCGAGCACTTGTGTAAATAATAAATAATGTATATAAATGAAATATTCATCCATTCTCTTCATGTAATTTTATCTTTCTCGTAAATAATATTCGTTGAACAATCTTGAATAATTTTTAACTATGAATCGTTGTAATCGCGATCAAAAGTCTGATGAGAGAAAAAAATTTTGGAAGAACCTCATCAAAAATTCGCGTCTCATTTTTAATATAATTAAAAGTTATTTGACCATCAATAAATATTTTTAATACACATGTTAATACTATTTTGATAAAAAATTAGAGACATCCACTCTTTCACATCGATGAACATTCACAACCTCACAATACTTCGTATTACATTATGCATCCTCGTCCATACACGATTAAAACGAACATTCCCACGATGCGCTATTAAAACCAAGCACAATAGATATCAGTTGTAACAGGCGAACAAGCGAAAATATTTCCACGAGGACTGCTACTAAGCATGTTGTTCCATGTAAATTTCACGATGGGACAAAATGTACGTGATCGAATCGGAGAGGAGGGGGGTCTCTGCCACGAGGCTATCGGAAACACCTGTATCCGATGGCAACGTCGAGGCATCAAATGTGGATGCTACCCGACTCGTTAGCCGGTTATGCATCGTCGACGTTCAACATGAGCACAAAGCACTGGCCAAATACTGGCTAGCCTCTCGGCGAACATAATTTATTGTCCTGGCATGGCGCAATGAAAAGCCCGGGCATTATCACGATACCGCTTTTATCATGAGTCCCTCCTAGTAGTTAACGTGCAATTTGTCGCGAGCTGTTTAAACCGATGAACGCGCCGCCGCTTAGAACATTAGGGGATGATGATGGGTGGTAGTTTGTTTCGTTTATTGAGATTTATTAAACTGAGAAATCGCGTGAAGTACATTATTTCAGGAAAGTGAGGAGGAAAATTTGCTCTGATGTTATCTCGCTAATTGCTTATTATTTGTAATTTTGTATTAAACGAAGAAAGATTTGTTTAATGAAGCGTGATTATTATATCGTCCAATTCGAGATTTACTTTTCAAATATTGTTAACTCTTTCAATTATTATTGCAAAATTATTATCGAGTTAATCAAAAAATTTTAATTATAGAGATCTTCGAACATTTGAATAATAATGTTTCTTATTTTCACATACAATATTCATCGCAATACAATAAAATAAATAAAATATTTATGTTTCTTTCCTTTTTGCATATAACACAATTATATCAAATTACACGTAATATAATTATCCTCTTCTACAGAATAAAACATTTCCAACGAAATCGAAGGTATTCGTTTAAACCCATCATATATTCTTCATCATCCTCAATATCCACACATTTCAAACATACACACATCCTATAAATTCCACTACCATCGAAACGATCAAAGAAGCGTGTCTTCTCTCATTTAATACCGGATTGTGCAATTGGAGCACACAGCTCGCGAGTCGTGGATGCATATGCATTTCCAGTTGGCGTTCCTCCGAAAGGGCTGCACGAGAGGGTAAGAGGAAAACGCTCAATTAAATCGTTCCGCGGCAACAGCTCGTTTTGAAATATTCAGAAGAGCCGTTAAATCTTTCTCTCTATCTTCAACCCGACCCACTTCTTCCTCGTTTCTTCTTCTTTTTCTATCCTCCATTTCGAGGCGTCTCTTATCCTCGTTCAATCTTCCTCCTAACGTTTAATCGCGTTCAACCTGTTTCGAGCTCGCGTCCGCCTTTTCAGGGAACAGAGAAATTTATTAATTGGATATTACCCAACTTTGGTAATAGTTTCCAATATCCAGTTTCATCGGCTTCTTTCGCTTAAGAAAATTAATTGGTCTCATCCATCGACAACTATCCTCGAATAAGCATGCGAACGTGTTTCGAATGTATTATTTTTAAACGATCGGTGTACATATCACAAGGGTTTTTCTTGTACGATTAGAATTTCCCTCAGCTATCTTTTTCTCCCTGGAGATTCGAGAGATTTATGAAGGATGGGGGGCCAAGGAGAACATATCCTTTCTTCTCTTGTTGTTTATTATTCTTTTATTTGAACAAGTTTTTGATATTTTTTGACGTTTGGAGAAAATTTTTTAACGATAAATGGAAGAGAGACGATTTGATAAATGCAGGAAGGAAAGAATTTGTTTTTCTTATAATTGCATATTATTGTTACTTTTAAATTAGTTTTTTGTATGTTTTTCATCTGTTCTTGGGAATATTTGTATACGAAAGAATCTAATAATTGTATTTTAAAATAATAAAAAAAGGAATACAAATATACGAAGCAGAGTTAATAAAAACTAGTTTTTCGTCCAAACTTTACTTTTTTTTATGTATTCACGCTCTATCTTTAAGATAGCAAAAATTAATCCCACAAAATGATCTTATCGTCTGCTCAATTTACTGCTTAATACAAATCGCGATGATAATTAATTCCGTCAAATATTTAGAAAGTTTACGAATTGAGGAACCGTCGAACGAATCTCTGAATTTGTTCAAAGTTCACGTCCTGCGTGGATATCACGGGGGAAGCTTAAAGACCAACTTGTTCGATTTCGCGTCTAGGAAGTGGAACGCAAACATGTTGTACTCCATCTAAATTTATCATGCGTCTCGCTGTCGGCGTACCTCGCATCGTTTACTTACGCCGTTACAGAGATGCCCGTCGATCGACGAAATTGTCCTTATTACGTAAAATAATTCCGTTGAAGTCAACGGTTAAATGTCAACCTTAAATAAGAAAGTTGACGATCGAATCGCGAATGTTTGCGAATAAGCCCAATTGTTATTTCAAAATAAGATTTTCTACGAATGAATTTATCAGAAAAAAAAAAGGATTGGTATGGTGCAATAATTAAAATTTGAAGCTTTTTAATTATTATTATTATATAGGATATGCTGTCACTTTGAGCAATATGATTTATGGTACGAATAAAAAGTTTTCGAATTATAGTTTTGATATTTTATATTGGAATACGTCTATCGAAAGTTAACTAGCTGAATTAATTCCGCTATTTATAAATGGAATTCAATATCTGATATACGGAATTTCGACAATGTTGAAATATTTCGAGAAAAAACAAAGTCTATAGAAAAATGGAGAGGATAAGATAATCAATGCTAATACATCTTCGTATTCGAAGGTAGTTATTTTGAAAAAAAGTCGATTGAAAACAAAATTAAAAAGATAAATAGATAAAATAAAAAAATTATTCGACTACTTGAACGCGATAAAAGAATTTATAATGTATTCTATTGAGAAAGGAAAATATTAAAGAGAGAAAAATATACAGCAGTCCAATAAACTTTGTTATCGAGTTTATTCGATAGAAGAGCCAGTATATCGCGCATATTAAGATTCATTCGTCCGCAGAAATCCTCTTTTACTAGTTTTCACCAAGGAAAGTTCAAAAAGAAGAAGATATCGTATATCCATAGCCCATCTTTAGTGCAGATCTTTAAAGAACTCCATTGGACGGGAGAAAACTATTCGTTTCCTTGAGAATCCTTTCTTAAAACTATCGACCAAAACAATCAGAGATATTCTTTATCGAGCTTTGCAACGAGAAAGAAAGAGAAAAGATCGACCATTTCTAGTGTCCCTTTTTATCAAATTTTTCTGAAACTTCTCTTCTAATAAAGTATTCCAAAGTACGTAATTGAAATAATTTATGTATGTATTTTTATTTTAATTGAAATTAAGTACAAATATTTTATGAAAGCAAATAATGAATATATTGCTTATAGCTATTTAGAATATCTTTATTTGTTGTACAAATATAAAATAAATAAAAATTCTATTCCCTATTTTCCAAATTTTGTTTTTGATAGGAATTCAATATACTAAATGTTGAAATTACAAATTTAAACACAATTTTATATAAATACAACCAATAATTAATAAATAATCATTATATAAATTAATTTCATCATATCTATTTTCAATTATTGCATTATAAAAAATATTCGTATGAGTAAAAAGTACTATCGACAATTCAAATAATAAAAGCTCGAAGAAATAATCAAGTATCGTTAAAATTTTCATACGAACAGAATTCACGTATAAACTGATATCCCTCCAACTCAAACAAGAAAAAAGGAAAAAAAAAAGAAGATGAATCTATTAACATCTTAAACCTAGAATCAATGCTAATTGGCTAAATGAGACACCATGTATATCTTACAACGCAGCCATGCATATTCGTGGCACAGGCAGAAAGTTTGCACGAGTACACTGCCTACAGGCATACGTTGTCTGGGAAAGGCCCGGCTAATTTTGCTGGCCACAGCACCAGGCGACCTGATACCGAACGTATGAACGTGAGGTGCACACCCGGAATCTGTGCCCGGCCGAGTCTGTGCTCCTTCGGCAAATGTTTACCTCCGCACCACTGCCGACCGATCTATGTATTATTATCGGACTCGTACACATCGTTGGCTTGCGATGCCAAAGCTGTCTGACCATCGACCGTCCTCTATCCACTGTGGAGTCTATCTACGGTGAACGTTCGGAACATTTACGACGAGGGTTGGTGATTTTTTCAGGCAAAATTGTAGGCTTGGAGTTTTATTTCTGGGAAGATTGGCAAATTAATGGGAATGTACGTTTGGGAAACGGGATTGTGTTACCTCGTTTTATAGGATAGTAAATGAAATAGAATAGTGGAAATAGAAGTTGAGAGAATGGAAGATTGGGGTGGTTTTTTTTTTATTTTTCTATTTTCGCATTTTATGTTTTTTTTCTTGTTTTGTTTAATTTTTGTTTACTTTTGGAAAGATAAATATATATTTTTTCAAATATTAATTGACGTTTAATAGTTGATTGTATTTAAAGATGGTTTGATGAATCTGCTTTTAATATCTATCTTCAACTTTTTATGATACAATATTTTTAACCTTAATCTCGATAAATAATACAAAAAAATATCAGATTTTTTGTTTTTGCAATTATTAAAGAGTAAGAAAAAAAATTTATCTTTCTTTTCTTTATCATATAATTATAATCATGAATAATGTATAGTAAATTCATTTACACATATTCACACTTTGAAAACAAATATCTTTATCTTATTTCCTTACAGAAACGCTTAAATATTAACGCGAAAAATATCTTCTATACATAGAAGATCACACAAACGAAAAAAAAAAAAAATGTTAAAAACGAAGTCAGACAAAAATTGTTGCGGCTCATCTCGCGATATTAACGATTCTATGAGAGAGGTCAGTGTGCTCGATCCCTCGACCACGAATATACGTAACACGTGCAAGCGATCATCGTCGAAAGAAATCGAAATGGCGGGGAAAATCGCGTCATCGGCCAAGCTGGCGAACGTCGATCTTAAATCGTATTTTGTAAACAGTGGTTCGCGTGCTTCCGTGGTCTTCGAACGATAACGTTAATGGACTTCATTTACATGGCGTAATTACAGCAAATGGTCGGCTCGCGATTCAAATTAAGCGCGAGGTGCAACGATCACGAGATCAAGGGAAAAAGATTCATCCGATATAAAATATTTCGCACGTTATGTAATTTTACGTGTTTTCGAATGATTTTATGAAAATTTGAAAATTTAATGAATTTATTTAACAGTTTTAAATTAATGTAATCTTTTTTTAATTAACCAGATTTTTTGATTCTATTTATTTTGATACGTAAGTATTACTGTATAATATATTTGTATTCTTTCATTTAAATATTTATATATATAATATTAAATATTTGCATAGAATCTTGAATAGATAGATAAAATTTTTTCGTACTAATATTTGATTTTTTTTTTATTCTGTTTTTTTTTCTTTTTAAGGAATATTGTAAAAATAGAATAATAATTAAAACATCTTATCTATCATTATCATTTATCAAGAATTATTCTATTTATTCTATTTATCAAAAAAATATAAAATCATAAGAGTTTTATTTGATTGTTCAGAAAAAGTAATTTTCTTATATTTTCTTTATTTAATTATTATTTAATATTACATTTAATTTAATAATGTTTTCTATTTTCACATTCTATATTTAATTCATAAATTTTTACAATATTGCTTTCTATTAAAATCTTCATTTATTACTTTAAATTGGATCTGTTATTGTTAAATTTGATGTTTGAAAGTTTAATGATGAAAAATATGATTTGAAAGTTTTATGATGTAGATTGTTACAGTTAGGGCACAGAGAATTATTGAACAGAAAGTAACAAGAGGTTATGTACATATTATAGATCATTTTGATCGAGATCAATTGTTACTGATCAACCCATGATGTAGAATTGTCGTATAAAAATAATAATAGAAGATATTATTATGAAAGATAGAAGAACGATTACAATTTATTATATAACATATTACAATTATGAAATGGAATAAAATAAAAATATTATATTAATTTCATATTAATTTCTCGTGTAAAATTCACATATAAATTAATATAATATATAAATTATATAAATTATATAACATAAATTAATATAAAAGGAATAAAGATGAAAAATGAAAAATGAAAATATATTGGTTGATAAGAACGAAAATGAAAAATTAATACGATTAAAATTATTTTGACAATCAGAGGTAGGAAATTATATTTTAATTAAATTTGATTGAAATATTTATTTGTATGAAAATAATAAATGTTTATAATTGTTTCTTGGTAATATTGTTAATTTTAAATTAATTTTTCATATAAAAAAATATAAACGATATCGACAAATAAAAAGAATTGAATATTTTTTTGATATAATTAAAATGTATTCGTTCTTCTTTTATATAATTTATAATTTTCGATATCATGAAAAAAAAATGAAAAAATTATATTCATGAAAAAAGAAAAAGTAAAACTCTGAAAAATAATCTTTTATAAAATAAAAACAAAACCTACGCTAAACTTTTTAAATCATTTCCAACCGTACGAATTATCATATTTATTGCATTTTAAATTCTAGAAATTCCAAATCACGAAACATTCCATATAAAAATATCTTTCATCAAAATGAATTGTCAAACAAATCGGTCAGTTCGATAACAAACCAGACGAACCGTACTGTCCACAAACGAATCAGGAATAGCTCGTGTCAGACGCGAGGGCAGCTATCACCGGGTTAATAATATCTGCTCCATGTACAATAAATATCAAACATCATCTTGCTTCTTTACACGGGTCATGAGATACTATCACGCCAATTTTCTATGGTTAAATTCTCAATAAAGTAAAATGATACTACGAGACTTGTATCGCACACAATTACAAATTCTCATATTTGATAGGCCAGCTAAATTTCTAATTATTTTTTCGCGACAACAGTATTAGCAAATGCAACAGTTAACATTATCATTTATTACGTCGATATATTATATACCGATTAAAATATCCTCTTTAAATTTATATTACTCGAAGAATTTTAGGTAAATTAATTTTTTAGCTTAGAAGAATCTTAGCTTTTAGAAAAGTCAAAAGAACTAAAAGATTTCCTTTTACTTCCTACGTGACAAAAAAATAGATTCTTTCAAATACCCTTTCAAAGTATACAGTATAATAAAATTAATATTTCATTAAAGATCATCCATATATTTCTCAAACGGTACGTACGTTAACAACAATCTAGATTCTTGAAAATTTTAATTCATTTCGATCAAGAAACAAAAAAGAAAAAAAAGTAAAGAAAGAGAAACAGAAACACCTACTTGTCTCCAGGAAAGCGGAGGAAGATTCGTCGTTTTCTACTCTCTTCTCGAAACACGCGACAACATTAGGGAGAACGCGTTTCAGCGCGGCGTTCCTTTGCTTCTCTTTTTCATCGTCGCGTCCACGAAAATTCGTCTCGTGCGATGACACCGCGAGAACACCAATTATAACTTCCCTTCGTTTTGCACGCGGCGTCGATTTAATGAAGATACCACGTCGCGTAAACAACGTTTCGCCCCTCGGACCAAACGAACTTTCCAATTAACCGCCGGTAAAATTACCTTCTCTCACCAATTCCAAAAAAGAAAAAAAAAAAAAAAAAGAAAGAAAAAAGAAAACTCTCGATTCTCAACCCGTACTAAGTAAACAAAAAGTCGAGATTATCTGAACACTTACATAGCTCCTGTAGGAGGCCATGATTCGCGCAATCTCCTCTCCTCGATCAAGAGAAAACGAAAGGATTCCAAGAGTGAGACGACGACTCCCTCGATTCACCGATCACCATCGACCACCGACACCATCGACAACACCAAAAGAACCACCACCACCACTACCACCACCACCACCAACACCAAGCACCAGCACCACCACGCGGAGCGTGCACCACGTTCGTTTCACCGTGACACCTATCGAGACCGAAAAGAAGAAGAAGAAGAAGAAGAAGATTTTAAAAGAAAGAAGTCGAGAAAAAACTGGATGGAAAAGGAGAAAGAATAGAAAAGAAGATTATGAAAGATATAGAAAAATATATAAAAGGAAACTCGAGAGTGAAATAGAGACTATAAAGTTGGATGAAGAAAGACCGAAAGAGGGACAAGAAGAGGTGCACGAGGTGAAACGTGGAGAACCGATCGAACGACGAACGGTTCGACGAAGCGTCGTCCCCGACGGCACGTTCTCATAAGAGAAGAAGAAGGAGAACGGTACGGAGGCGCTTCGTTTCGGACGAAGCTCGGACCCTGAAGAAGAGCCGGCGACCCGCGAGGCACGCCGTTTTCCCTCTCTTTCTCCATCTTCGCTCGTCTCTTACCAAGCCTACATTCTCCTCTTTCCACTCTACTTTTCCCTCTTCCTCTGGTTAACGTGTACAACGCGGCCCGCGCCTCACCCCTACCCTTCGTATCGGCTTCTCTCGTTCATTCGCTTCGTTCAGTCGAGCCCTATTTTAAGAATAGCTTCACGTCCTCTCGCCGTTCGGCTTCCGTGCCCGCCCAAACACCGAGCAACGTAAGCCTCTTCGAGAACGAAGCTCGAATCTTCGCGGAGTTTGGGAAAGTGTCGTTTATTCGATCGAACGACGAGTCGGGCACGATGGATTTGATGGGGGTTTGTGAGTCAGGTTGTTAGGATGATGCGTGAACGTTCGATGGATCGTCCGAGATGAAACCTGTGAAATTTTTAAGTGAGTTTCCTGGTGCAGTGATAAAATTGTAAGACAATTTGAGAGAGAACAATAGTAGTTAGGATCGAAAGTTAAGATTATATCTGAACGCATTCAATAATTTCTGATTTTTTAAATTTTTAATTAACAAAGTTTGTTAAAATAATTTTGTCAATAATTACAGCAATAAATAGTATTGAGTATAATTTTTTTTTTAATTCTTAGAAACATATGTATACAGATAATGTGTTTTGAAAAATTAGAAAAGTTGTTGAAATTTTGCTGAAAAGAATTATAGAAAGTACATGGAAAAATAAAACGATTTTTTTTGAAATTTTTTCATAAATTTAATTATACATTTAAATTATACTTACCTGAATTCAAGTCTCATAAAATTAAATCTAAAATTTCTACAAAAATGAAAAAACACATTCAATAAATATCTTAAAAAAAGATCACATGAAGAAAATCTTGATTTTTTTATTCGTTTCCTGGTATACTTCATCATCTGCTACCTAAAACAAAATATCAAAGTTAAAAACTCGAATTATATTCTTCAATTTCAAAAACTATACATATATTAAAAATTATAATGTATCAAATATTATTGATTAATCTTCAAAAAAAAATGGCAATAGGATATACATAACGCTAAAATTACTTTCAGGATTATAAACAGGAACACTTGATAAGACAGCCTATCCTATTTTGTGAAATA
This sequence comes from Apis florea, assembly GCF_048593485.1. Lineage (NCBI taxonomy): Eukaryota > Metazoa > Arthropoda > Insecta > Hymenoptera > Apidae > Apis > Apis florea. The sequence goes on along the minus strand of NW_028256823.1, from coordinate 47,112 downwards.
ATCGAATCAACGACTTCACGATTAACAAATAAGATTGTACCATGATGAGCTACTGTCTCGCGTACAATCTTTGTCGATGATATCCTATCTGATGTCGAATCGAACGAAAGGAGGCTATTATCGAGTTAAGTCGAATGAAAGATCGACTATTGAGTCAAATATGAAATTTACCGTGTATCGTACGTCTTTCGATACGATTCTCCTTTTTTTACCCGAATCTCATGTTCGAAAGTATCGAGGAAATCATAGTATTTGAGAGAAAGGACGAGAAAAGGTAAGGAACTTATTCAACAGGAAGACGTCTCATGATCGTGGACGAGGTATCCTTTGAGGCAGGAAGAAGAATTATTGCGTGAAAGAATATTTCGAGAAGAATCGTTTCTTGTGAGAACTTAGCAAGGATCGAATTGTTTCCTTGAGAGGATTTCGAAGAAAGAAGGATTTATTCTCTGGAAATATCGGAAATGCTCGAAAGCGATTACGCTTTTAATAAGTTTTCGAAGGAAAAGAAAATATAGTTGTCTCGCTGGACATAGATTTGTCGAAAAACGAAATATTGTGATATTAGATTTCGACAATAATATATATTACTTGACAATGTTATAATATTTGAAAAAAATAAATTGAAATATAATATTTTTTTTTACGAAATTTGTATATACTTGATTTGAAAATAAAAAAAATTAAGAAAAATTTTATAATGTACTTTATTTTTTTCAAATATTAAATAATTATCCCATCAAATTATCGAGAAAATAATAATTAAGAAACAATTACACAATACATAATAGATTATTTAACATATACAAATAAATAATATATAAAACAATTTTTAACAACAATCTACTTCGATTTACAATCAAATATTTAATATTTAATATTAGAGAATATAAAATATTATAATGTAAAAGTGATTGATTATATTCTACTATCCTATATTTTCTTTAATGTATGATGTAATCTATGAAAATCAAAATTTAATTTAACTAATTTTAGTTCTAATATCATATATAAGCGATTATTATATATAAGAGATATCAATAAAAATTACGAATATTATTCTGAACCGTTCATATATAACACTTCAATCGTTATTGCAAACATTTTACAACACAACACATCCTATCAAAATCCAAAAAAAAAAAAAAAAAAAATCAGTCGAAATTCGATGATCACCGAAATCCGAAAATATTCACTATTCAAATTCCACGCATTCTCCAAGGGTACCAACTTATTCGCACCAATCTTCTTTACGGCCGCTAGTCATCATCGCCGTCCATCGAAGCGTGAACCACGTCCCCCGATAACGAAAGTGGCGCTAACCACGTACAAACGCGGCGACAGTGTCCAAGGAAGCATATAATATTCGTCGAGAAGTTGGAGAGGGCGAGGTCGGAATTCTCGAGAGGGATTCTGCCGAGGAATCCGGCGAACAGTGGAGACAAACTGCTGGCAAAACGGTCGTCTTTGTCCAGGAAACGAGGGCACGGTCGCCGTTTCTCCGACGACAGAGATTCTCCGTGCCCTCTCTCTGTCTCTTTGCACAGCGGCCGTGGGACTGCTCCTCGAGAACGGAAACTCCCGTCTCGAGGAATCGGTTCGAGGATCCTCGAAACCAGCCAACAACGGATTGGCTGGATAAAGTGAAGGAGAAAAGGCGAAATAAAGACGGTGGAACGGCGGTTCGTGCCGCGACCGGCAGGAAGTCGGGCGAATTAAAGCGCCTGAGATTGTTTTACCCCCCGAGACGAAGGACGTCTCCTTTTCTCCTCCATGCTTTGGCTGGGATTTCGAAAGCTAATTGCAATACGAGTTCGAGGGTTACTCGAAACCGAACCGGTGACCCGGGCAAGAATTCCACCGTGGAGGGAGAAGGAGGGGGGTTTGGTGCATCGAGATCATTATTAGCCGGTGCATAATGCGAGTTGATTAAAGTCTGAAGCGGATAGCGATTATTAAAGTGGCGTTGATAACGAAGGATGTCCCTCGTATCTCGAGGAAATCTCGTTCTGGGGTTGTTGAATTATTCCAGAGGATTTTAATTGCCTCGCTATGTCAGTTGGTCCGTAGACAGATTTGCCTAATTGATATCCTCTTCGCTTGGGAATGAGTTAAGATTACTATTGTTGTTATTATTATTATTGTTGTTGTTATTAGAATGCTTCGTGGGGGGAAAAGAGATAAGTATCTAAGGAGAAGTAGGAAATTAAATAAATCGTTATGAAAATAAATTAATCGAAGATATTTGAAATTGATTCTGTGATTTCTGAATTGAAAGATATATTAATTTGGTTCTCTTAACATGATGTTATTCAAGTTGTAAAAATTGAGAAACCGATTGAAAAAAGTTGTGATGGAAGAAAATTAAACAAAGATTTATAACAAAGCAATAGAATAAATTTAACTTCAATGTCCGAATCACACTTTAAAATTAAACGAATTTTAAAATTTATCGTATTATAACTTAAGTGATAATTTTATATGTGAAACATATTTTTATTTTATTTACTTAATTTGATCTGAAAAATTTTAATGAGCAAAAAATAGAAGGGAGCAGATGGAAAAAAAGATGAAAAAACAAGGATAGGATGAAAAGGGAATAAATAAGACCTAAAAAAGTAAAGAATATGAGATTCACTTTGGCATTCAATAATTAAATTTTGATGAATCCCAAATAAATAATCACAACAATAATATCTCTGTGATGAAAAATATTAGAATATTTATAGACCTCTTCCTTTTAACGTAAAATATAAACAATACATTAAATTTCTTCTAGTCTTTCATAATTCTTCTCCAAGATTTATATAGTTTGCGAATCAGATTTCGTGCTGCCAACTTTCGATGTTCATTAAAACGAATTAAGAACAAAGATCCTGTGAACAGTAATCAACATATCCAGTAGTCGAAAAGTAGGAATCGACCGCAAAGTTATCGGTAGAGCTTCTATTGAAACTTCCAGGAACTTGAATTCATAGTTCTCGACATCGATGGCGCCACGAGAGAGCTTTCGAGAACTTTTTCGAAAAAAATTGGCAAAACTATTTACCTACGTTTCACTTTACACTTTCTATTCGCGTATCACTTATATACTCTGTCTATTAATATCTTAATTTAAAAATAATCAACATCTATCTCTACAAAGCAAACATCTATACACTTTTTCACGTTTAGCATCTCAACGTTTCCTCTTTATCATCTCCATTCTAATCGCGAATCATAGGTCAAATCTAAACCAATCCATGTGAGAATCGCAGTAACGACTTTGACAAATCGTGTCAAATCTTCCGGTGACAGTGAAAATGAACTGTGATCGTCCGACTGGTGTCATCGATTAATCTCAATCAGGCTAACCAAATCGCGGAAGGCAAAGTGTTGGTTGCATCGGTTCAGTCTTCGCGAATCTATCTAGAAATATTTTCGTTCCCGGTATAGAAGCACAAGCATATAAATACACGGTGAACAGGCAATAAAAATATCGGCTAGCAACCACTCGACCAAACGAAGACACAACCACGTCACGATCACTTTCGATCTTCATGGAGGAGTACACTTAAGATGATGACACTTTGTTACCCTGACGTTTCTGATATTCGAACAAGAATCGAACGAGAAGTGATATCGATTGGATTGTATGAGATAATAAAAGAAGAAAAATAGAAAGTTTATACAATTTTGAAGATGTAAGATGTAAGAATTAAATGAATTCATTGTTATCGTTGATAGATACTATGGATAAGAATTGATTTTTAATAGAGTGATTTCGAAATTTAACAAATAAAAATTCCTATGTTTAATAATCAAGCAAAAATCAAATAATCTTTTGATAGTCTTAACGATACAAAATAATTAAAAAAAAATAGTAACGAAACAATGAAAATAACGAAATAAAATCTGTATATAGTAAAAAAAAAAAAAAAAAAAAAAAAAGAAAATACGCAAGGCGGAAACCAAAGAAACATCATGGAGAATTTAACATGAGACCGAGGAGGGATTGATATTTCATACGTCCTAGCCCACTTTCCCATTGGATACAAGTGTGTAACGTTTGGACAAGAATAGAGCGAGTTAGTCATCATGAGTTTCTCTCGGTAATACCGAAAAACATCGGCCAAAATTTTTCTTGATGATTTCGAACCATGAGTCAACATTTCTTCCGTTGTCGAAGCGGAAATCGTATCACGTGTTTATCGATTATCCCATATTTTCAAATACTTATTATATTTTTTTTTTATTCGTATTTCAAGGAAATCGCTGCCAAAAAGCGAATTCTTCTTGATGTGCGTCACTTTCTGTAAATATTTCCCATAAAACATTTATGTTTATGTGATTCGTATTGTCTTGTCTGTTAGCACTTGAAACATTACGTATTTTAAGAATATTGTCTTGAATATCGTACAATTTTTTAATAATATGATTGATAGAATGATTTAACAGAATAAAAATAGAAAATCTACAATTTTAATATCCATTATTAATTCAAACACATTTAATATTAAAAAAAATAAAAAATAAAAGAAAAATAAATTAGAAAATAATAGAGAAAGTTAAATAATAAAAGAAAGTATGTATTCGAATATTAATGATGAATATTAATGTAATATTATTTGGAATTTAAAATAAAGAAATGTGATTGATATCTTCTTTTAATTGCTCAATTATATCTGATATTCAAAACAAAGAAAGAAAGACATTCTTGTTGAACGATAAACCGAATCTTTCATCTTCTCCAAACTTATTATTCCAAGCAGAATTCGGATCGTTTAAAATAACTGATCAGAAAGTAGCACGGCAGTAAATTTGAGTAGGCGATACCGACCTATGTGTATCGCTTTTCATATTTCCACTTTGCAACAACTTCATAGTATTTCCAATTTCACAGATGATATGAATAGCAATCTGATGTATTAATATATATGAATATTAAAATATAAAAATTCATAAAAATTTGAATTTGACGTATCAATAGCATTTATAATTATAAAAATAATTTTTATTAATCATGCTATAATTTGTGATAGAGAACTTTTTTTGTAATAACTAATATACTAAATAAGAATAAGATTAATTAATAAATAAATACTAAAATAAGATTTATGATAGAAATATCAGGATATTATTAATAGGTGATTTACTTAGATTAATTGAAATTTGGAAAATGTGACGCAAAAGTTGCTGAAAACATAAATTTAGCATTTGAAAAAGATCACGTAAATGTTAAGGTAATTCGGCGGCTTGTGATATTCCAGACTAGTGATTTTTCATTCGAAGATAAACCAAGAGAAAAGCCAGAAGATACTACTAACAATATTTTAAGAGCTATTACTGAAAATAGCAAAATTGCGTTTCAAATGCAGGTAGGTTATTTTATGATCATTCGCTACTTGAAATAGAGAAACAAATAGAAGGAATTTAAGAAAACGAACAAACGAGTTCTGCTGTAAAGATATGTCTACCTCAAAATTATTAAGACAATATGTCCCAAGATAAATTTTATCAAAATCAAAAAATTGTTATAATCTTCTATTATTAACATGAACTCCATATATAAGATCCTATTACAAATGAAATTACACATCCTATATTTCAAAAATTACTATTGATTATTTCCATCATAATTTATACTATATTACAATACTATTATAAATAAAAATTTCTCTCGAAAGATTTATTTCCTATATACATATATATATGCAAAAATAAACTTGATTTATACATACATTAATAATGTCATAATGATGTATACCTTTTATTTTTAGTACTTAGAATCAATCCTCCAAAGATGTTACATATATTTTTTAATATTATACGTATGAAATGTATATAAAAATTACAAATTGTTTCGTGACCAAAATGATTTCTATTTACAACGTTTGAATCAGACCAGATCGTATTGTTTACAGTTGGTAAAGTATTCTCGGAAATAGTATTGTGCCCGAAACAGAACGAGTTAATGATCATTGCTGACCTGAATATCTTGCATCGATACCTTGTAATTTACGATAAAGTGCTCGGAAATGCGACAAAACTGATTCATTCCTAAAATAAATCGTTCGGGCAGGTAATTCAAAACTTTGCAAAACTAATTCAGCCACAGAATCGTTATAGAGATTTCTAGCAAGCTAGAATTCTAGAGTCCACCTGTTGCCTGATCGATGCCTATAATTATAGATATAGCAATGGGTATAAACGTGAGTTGAATATTTGAACATTTACTCTAAAATATTTTTAAGAATACAATATGTGTCTTACATATGTACGTATTATCAAAATATTATCAAAAGTTAAGAAACAAACAATTTGTAACAATTTGTAAATTTTCATATACAAGTAGTAAATTATTTTAATATGTGAAATAAATTTTATATAATAAATATGTAGTTATATAATATATAATAAAATAATTTTTAAAATAAATAAAAAGAAAATTTGTAATGATCATTTGATATTTCTAATGAACAAACCAAATACTAATTTCCGAGTATCAAAAAATTCGTATCATTGATTCAAGTAATCAATGTTTTCTGAAAGATTCTTTGTGTAGAAATGTTGAATACACGATTCAGAAGTCAAGAACTTTCAACCTGTGATTCTTAAGGGAATTAAACCGAATGAGAGAGTGAATCTGCGGGTAGATATATTTAGAAAATTGGGGCAGTGTGCTCATCAGACAACTCAAACACCACAATTACAGATGAAGATGTAGATATATTTCAAACTATATCCTTAAAGATAAATTTTAAGGATTCATTTTAAATGAAATTCTATTAAAAATGTTTAATTCATCATGCATTCACAAAGGACAAAATTAATTTTGGTATTATAATTCGTTGATAAACAGTTTCATTGATCTGTTAATTGAGATTATTTCAAATTTACAAAAATTTTTGTGAATGACGAGTATATTTCATCTATATTATATGCTTTTTTATGCGAAATATTATAATCGTGAAAGTTTTTTCTCACTTATTTTTTTATGTGTAAGATTGTAACTGAATTTATAAATTTTTATGAAAAAAAACATGATTTATCGATATTAAAAATTAATTTCATTATCATAATTATTCATTATCATTAACATGACCGAATCGAGATATTTGCAAACATTTGAAATTAATATCTGTCTAGATTTTCGAATGGTGGCCAAAAAAAATTGTAATGATTTCATTCATTCTTGACATACATTACATCGTTGAAAACATCTAAAATCGTTTCGATTTTCTAAATAATTTTCTGAAATTTGTTTAGAAACTTCTATTAAATCTCGAAGCGTCGACAGTGATAAATTTGTGAAAGTATGTTCATTTGAAATTTGAAACTCTATAATTGAATTATATGGAATTATATCCATTTGGAATTATATTTCCATTTTTATTTCCGAGTTATAAAAATTATTTTATTTTAATTATTGGTCAGAATGTTTTGTTAGATTGACGATAATAAAAGTTTTTTTTATTTATTTATGGGATTAAAAATTAAAAATTGAAAATATTGAAGATAATATTAAAAAGTTAAATTTATCATTAGAAATAGAAATTTTTTAATCTATAATAAAAATATTTGCTCAATAATAGTTTAGAAATTATTTTCTTAATCTATTAGTTTATTCTATTATTTTCTTAATCTTTTTATATATTTTATATATGATTTCTTTTACACGAAAATAGTGAAATTGACAATAGGCAGAAACTTATTTATTATATTTTGTAATATGTATGTCTTGAAAAATACGTGTCCCAGTTTTGATCTCGTCTTATTTTTCAGTCTCTATCAGAGTATAGCAATAATTATATTTTAGTAACAATTCCTTGCTACAGTACAACGACTGAAGGCTAACTCATAACCAGGTTTATGATGAAACTAAATATCTTGAAAAGCGAGTCAAAAAATTGCATTGTATGAACGAATAATAATCTAAAATTTAAATCTATAGTATGTTATAAGTTTAAATTTGTAATAGTTACAAGTTACCTTCGATTAATTATGAATTTAATCATTAGTTCGACTTTTGATAAATAAAAGTTATCTATTTATTCAAAAAAATATTTTTTAATATCATGTTTCACAAATAAAAAGATTTTTATTATCGTCAATCTAACAAAATATTCTGACTAAAACAGCTTAAAAAATTAATTTTTAATATTTGCAAAAATATAAAAATCTCTCGTTAAACATTCTTTTCATTCTATTCTTCTAACTTAACTAACAAAAAATCTAATAAATTATACATAAAAGCTAATTTCCAGTTTATAAATTAAAAATAAATTACTTTCTAAATTATCTTTGACATACCAAATTATTTATCTATCCAAAATACTTTTAAAATTAAAAAAAATCCTATCATCTTCAAAAATATCAACTATGATGAATTATATATTTTATTAAATTTAGTTCTAAAAATAAATTCCGTACGAATTCAATTCCATCTTTGACTTGTCTCTTCCCCATCCTCCTCAAAAAAAATAAAAATAGAAAATATTTTCAAAATTTAAAAAAATCATATCTTCCTCTCAAAAAATTTTTTCGATTCTTTTCCTGTGACTTTTACCGCCTCTGTAAACATAATCAATTCAAACCGGAACAGTAGGTAGGTCGTGTCGTGGCCGCATATCAGTCGAAACATGCCAACACGGATCGGAAACGCGGATACGAAAAGATTTGGACGCAATAGATGATATACAAGCGGTCAAGAAAACTTTTGGAACTGTCTTTCGTGTAGAAGAGTGACCAGAGGGGGTAAAAAGTCACGCGACGGTGAGAAAAAGAAAGAAAGAGAGAGGCAGTTATTCTGGTCCAAACTCTTCCGATGCGCTTTTCACGATGATAGCTGGAATTCTCCGCTAGACGGAGCCACACGGCTCTGTGATCGAGCGGAGTGGGAGCAAGGTGATGAAGAGGACGTACAAAGAGAAGGGGCCAATCTCAAATTACTTGGTGAGCTCCCGGCTAGGCCGAACGAACATCTTTGCCCACCATTGCCCGCCGACCTTTTATAGACACTCGACGGGAGTGGGGGAGGGGGTTGAGGAAATTTTGGTGAAAACTGGAAGTTTCATTTTGCGAAAAATTCTTCGAGTTTTTAGTTATTTTCTTTTTAAACGAATTTTTGTTCCTTATTTTTAATTGAACGGAAGTGATGGGTGAATGATGATTTTATGGATGATAGTGAAAAAGGATTTGGATTTGAGGATATAGAAAGGAAATGAGAGGTCCCTTGTTGCTGTTTCGAATGGAAATGGATTATAAGATATAAATACGGGTGGTATTTGCGGCGATGGTGAGGGAAACGCTAGTAGAATGGGAAGCTCCTGTTTCAGACGACTAGCTAGTAGAATGGGTAAATGATCGAGTGCGACGATATAGCGTTGATATGTTTATACGTTAAAATTATTAAGAAATATATTTTGTTATTATGCAGATTGTAATATTTAGCGATCTATTATTAATTTAGAAGGAAAGATGATTAAAGAGGAAAAACAGATTCAATTTTTTGCTTTTCGTGATTTTGATTTTTCTTTTCAAGACAACTTTTTAGATCTATGAAATTATTTTAATCACGAATACATATTAATATTTTGTTCTATATATTATTTTATCTCTTTCATAAGAACGTATCTAACCATATTCGTAAAAGAATTTTAATAAAATTTAAAATTATTATCTCCTAATTTTTACAAATTACTATCTTTAACAATATTTAATGAATTAATATTAACTCTAAAGAATAATTTATAAAAGTGAAAATCACTGATTTAGATTTATTTTCAAATTCTAAAATTCATATGTACAATTCTAGATCATTTATTCTTATAAATATATATATTTAAACTTATATTATTAATTCATTAAATATTTTAGAGAATAATACAAGAGTATAAAAATAAATTCTATTATTATGTCTCTATATTACTCAATCCTTAATATCCGATCAGCTTAGGACACAGTTCATAAACAAACAAATAAATCAACACGAATTGGCATTCACCGATAACTTCTCTTACATCATCAAAAATAAAGTCACTTAATCTTTCCTTGTAAATGGAATTTTAAACAAATTTCAAGAACTGAACCATCGCAATTCTATTGATGAAAATACGTTTGGCATTCTCGTTAAATATTGTTGTAATATAAACGATAAGCGTTTGTGTTAATGCATCGAGTGCATAAATAGCGAAAAGTTTAATCGCAGATGCGCGAGATTATCAACAATTTGCACCACTAATGACAATTTTGCATCAAAAATTCATCGCTCACCTGTTGACCAATCGATCAACCTCTTTTCATCTATTAGTACATGCTTGTTATTTAAAAAACAATTCGTTTCTGATACAATTCAAAGGCTTGTAACATTATAAAAAGTATTCCTAATGCGGTGAGTAGTTGTTTAAAAATAGTTGCGAATGATTCGACGATTCTAAAATGATTTTTGGCTTCGATATGGTACAGGTCGATGACGTATCGCGATTGTTTCGTTTTCTCGACACCCACGTACTTATAGATTCGAACATGTCAACGACTCTCCCTCATCGATCCGCTAGAGGAACCGATGACCCTGCTGCTTTTCAAGTACGGCATATCTAAATCGGTATACGATGTGAGACGACTGTTGCAGAGGTCGAACGTTGGTCGAATAATTCCACGAACGGTTAGGCGTGAGATGCTAGAAACCATTCTGGTTCCATTACCCTACTGCGAGAGTTAGGATAATTTTACGTGTCATGATTTTCGATTGAGAATCATACACCTGTTGAGCTTGAAATATCTTTATTCGAAATTGAGTTTTCGTGAGATGGAAAATTTTCAATTTTCGTTATTCGATTAAATTTTGAATAAATTTTGGAAAACGAAAAAAAATTATGTTCATATTTGGAAAATCAATTTTTGGAGAATATTGTCAAATAAATATTTTGCGAAGAAAGAAGAACATAATTAACTAGATTTTAAATAAACATTTAAAAAGAAATATATTTTTTTTAAATTTGAAATATTATTTTTTAACGACAGCATATTATATTTGGAAAAAGTACATGTACTAGAATTTATTTTAATAAAATGCAAAAATATTGATATCAAATATTTGGAACAATATGATAAGTTGGAATTACGCAAAATGCGATATACAACGTTAAACAATATGCAATATGCAAGTGACAGTTTAAAATAAGATTTAATTTTACATCAAGGAAATTGCTGGCTGGAATCCAATAATAACAATATCTACTTCTTGAAGCCTAAAATATTTTATAAAAGACAAAAAAACAAGAAAAAGAGATTTTTAAATATGAAACAAGTAAAGCAATAAAATTGAAAATAAATCAAATCTTTAAACTATTATCAATATTTTTTAATATAATAATAATTTAAATATATATTCAGATTCAATTCAATCATATCAATATTTTTAAATATAACAATAAAGATTAATATATTCATCATTTCTATTTCTCTAAACGTATCTTCCTAGTAAACACAACAACAACTATGTTTAAATAAAACCAAATAAAACAAAATATATCCCCTAACGTATCCCGTTTCCAAGATTAAAATTAAAAGAAAAACAAGCGTAAAATGATAAAAAAAAAGGAAAAAGAAACACGATTGAACATGGAACGACCAATTCCAGGCCAGTTTTTGGCAGCCACGCTAAGAAACGTGGGCGTTAGAGTGGTGGTCGTCCGCTGGTGGTTCCCCTCAACGATCGAAGGAACGATCGCGATGACGAGTCGTCGTCGCGTGTTCCTGGTGGGGGTCAGTGATCTAGCGCGCATGCGTGCGACCGTCATTTTGACGAAGCCATGGAGCCGCCGGCGCGCCATACGAACGACGACGGGTCGCGCACTACGAGTAGGGCGCTGGTCGGCTCCGAAACCCCCGAAGAAGAAGAAGAAGAGAAGAGGAAGAAGAAGAAGAGAATAAGAAAGAAGACGAGAAGCCGAAGAAGTAGCGGCGAGGAGGAAGAAGAGTGGCAGAAAAATTTACTTTTCGTTAACGAATTTTGTTTGAAACAAATTAAAACGATTGGGGATCCAGCCACCGAGGCTGCAAGAGAAGCGAGGAAGAAACCTATCTCTCGGCGCTAAAAACAAGGAACAAGCTATCTTTGTACGATATCGCGAGTGAACCAAGCGGACAGGATGTCTTCAGCGGTCGCTAAAACTTCTAAATACACGTACCGTTCCACCGGCGGTGGTACTGCCGATGTTAGCATCGAATATAGCGCCGATCTAAGCGCTCTCTCTAGACTGGAGGTAGGTTAAGGTGGAGCGAACGATATTTTACTTATTGTTCTTAAAAATATCTTGGAATAACGATATAGCATATAAAGCTTGCTTCCTTTTTCAAAATCTGTTTTCTTAGATAAACTAAATAATTCAATTATACTTAATTATTTTATTTGAATATAATATTTAGTTATCGATGATTATATTTATAGGATATATTTTAGTTTAGAAGAAGGAAGCAATAAAAATTACTTATTTCTTAAGAATTGGTTAGTGATAAAAATATTGCTTACGGCTACTATATTTTTGATCGAGTTACTAAAAATAGGGAGAGAACAGGAGGGATCCTTGAAACACGCAATTAGGCTATAAATGTCTGATCTACGTAACAACTAAAGCATTTCGTTGTAAACAGTTTAAAGTATCTTTGAAAAGATAGGAAATACCTAATATATTAAATCTTTTCATCCGAAAAATTCAAGGTTTTAGCAAATCTACAATCGTCGAAATCTTATCCGATGATGCAATACGATGTAAAATTAAGTGGGAAACAGAAGTTGAAACACTTCAAGAGTCCATGAAGAAATCGTTCGAGAATAATGGTAAATTATTGAACGACACGAGGAAAAAAACGAGGAGAATCTTGGAAGGGAAGTGGTGAAAAGGTGAAACGTCGAGCAGTGATCGATTTCGGGGACAGTGAGACGCGAGAAAGTTCAGTGACCATAAGGAATATTAGTGCCAATCCTGAGGAGAAACGAAAGTGTCGTAGACGGTTCTCTGGCTATCGAATTACTCGTGTACGAAAATAGTCGTAAATATCGGCCCTAAATGACGATCGTGCCACGCAAGAGTGACATCTTCGAAATGAATTCACAAAGCATCCCCGTCGAAAATCTCATCGACGTTCATCCGGATCGTTCTCTACCTCGATTATTCAAATATCGTGGATTCGACGAAAATATACAAGAAAAAGAAAGGAAATCTAGAAGAATCAGGAATCGTGCACTCGTCCATACACTCAAGTAAGATTGTTCATTATTATTTACTTATTTCTTCTTCTACTTCTTCTTCTTTTTTCCATTCGAGAAGAACGTTTGATGTTGATCTCGTTAAGGAACAACGTAGAGACAAGTGCACGCTCCTTGGTTCCTTGATTGAAAACGACCACGATGGACGGTCGCTGAGAACGAAGATCCTTCTGTTCCCTACGCGGGTCAGCCCGTTTCAGAGGCTGTCCGTCTTTCTGAAATACCTTCCGAGCATCGGCCTGTTGGATATTTTCGTCGGCCGATTACGTAAAGCATCGTCCCTCTGTAACGTGGCCTGTGATACACTCTAATCCTTTCTTGCCTCTCGTTTCAGGACAAAATCCGCCTGCTGCAGGATGACCTGGAGTCTGAGAGAGAGCTGCGTCAGAGGGTGAGTTTTCTTTTGAACGAGTTTCCTTTGAACTTTCTTCCTTTGAGGTTTCTATCAAATAGTTTACAAATCGAAAGGATAGACATCGATTGATAGTTTGATAGTCGTTTATTTTACGTTCTTATTGAGTGTGTAGTTTCCTTGTTTACTGAGAAATATCGCGTCTTCGATAGAGAATTCCTAGCATGCGAATAACTTGTATTCTTTTCGTGCAATTAAACAATTACCAAAAGCATTTATTAAAAAATATAATAAAGAAAATGTTTGCATTAAGTTATTCCGATAATTTTCTTCAATAAGAAATGGGGGAAGTATCGAAAAAATTCGAGTTAAACACACGTTGAGATCTCGTTGAGATAAAAATACCAAGGTGGACGAAGATAAACGTCAATTTCGAGACTTTATATAATCCGGGTATTGTGAATTTTGAAACTGATACAAAAAAAGCGGGGCTGGCCTGCTCTCCACCATAGAGTGGGGAGCAGTAGGTCGAAATGTCCAGCTCTCGAGTCGCGGCTATTTTTGGGGATGCGCGTCTCTTCAGCGTACGAACTCGCATTCCTCTTTCGTGTTCGGCCAACATGTATCTACCTGTTTAAAAAGACTAATAAAAATTAAGAAGACCTAAGAAAAATCTATACTTTTATGAAAAATTCACATCAAAAAGAATGATATGATATGAACTAAGAATTAAAATTTCTTAAAATCTTATTTTTCGATTATTGAACAATATATTTTTATATAACACGAAATGAATTAGTTTTTAAATTAAAATTGTGTTGAATAATTTTCTATTAAGAAATCTAATAAATTTTTAAATTTATTAAAATTTCACATCGTACGAAAAAGATGATTCTACGAACTTATTATTTCCTCCATTAATTATCAAGTTAACGTTATATCAAGTAACGTTACGAGTATAATAATTTTTATTCGTAAATAATCATTTTCATTTTAATTAATATTTAAGAATCAAGTTGAATTGTTTGAAGCTTTCAATTTGAAGAATATAATATTGTAGGAGAGATATTGGAGACTCGTGTTTAAATGGAACATCAAATTTAAGAAGAATTCTTTTAGTTTAATTATTCGGTCAAAGTACGAGAAAGTCAGATTTAATATTGTTCGCGATAATTGACTTGAACCGATGCCAACATTTTTAAAAGCATAAAAAATTTAAGAATTACGAACATATTTAACACATATCATATTATAAAATGTTAATTTAATTGTCCTTGCAAAGATTAAACAGTCCACGCTGATTAGATCGTATTTCTTATTACATAATTATGAATTCTTATTAATTTGATTGTGATTATATTATTTAAATTGTTTTTTTATATTTAAATATTTATTTCTGAATTAAACAATCAAATATAATTATAGTATAATATAATTTAATCAATTTAAATTTAAATTTAAATTAATTAATTGAATTTTTTATTTATTTTGAAACAATCAAAATTAAATTAATTAAAATTAAATTCTAATCTTTTAAATTAATTTTAATATCAATAAATTTAATTTATTATTGAATCTAAAAATTTGTATTATTTCATTTTACATAATATAAATCTAAATCTTTTCTTCGAATTTTTGGATTACAATTTCTGTATTCTCAAATTCTTCGACTTCTTTTTCTACTAAAAATTATTCTTTTGATTTTCTTTTGATTTTGAATTTCGTACAAAAGATCGACATTATCGAAAGATCATGACTCTTTTGGATTAAAATACTGGATTAAAGTACTCAATTAATTTCTAAAATCATTTCTAAACATTCAAAATATATTTCTCTTTCATCAAGAAATCGCGTTTTTATCGAAAATGATTTAATTGATCAGGAAGTATGGTGAATGTCAGTGATTTCCGGAGAACGGACAGTTATGGCGATGTCGCGCGATTCTCTTTTCTCGATAAACGCCTCGTTTGTAATATGAATAAAGCTCCCGATATAGAGTCGGTCTGTACGAAATTAGATCGTTCTATTCGCGGTCCAAAGAAACCTGACGTCAAGCTTGTACCGAGCTGTTCGCGTCGTTCCTCGAGGCCTCTTTCCAAAACAATGCCGCGCGTCTCGATTACACTCGACGTGTATCAATACCAATGCTATCTCGATCAATTCTTACTTTTAGAAAGGACTATGTAAAATAGGATTACGAGAAATTCCTATTCTTCGTTTCAATAATATGTTTCTTCTGGGATATTTTTTTTTTTTTTTTCTTTTAAATACCTTTTTGAATCTATGGAGATAAATGTGTTTGATGTTTGGAATCGAGATAGAAATTGGAAAATTTGTAAAAATATTTAGACAAATGAAGGATTATTTGATATCGTTGATTTTTAATATTGATATTGATAATGCAAAATATATATTAATGACAAAACATATATTCTGTTTATATTCTGTTTATATAAACGTGTGAATTATAATTTCATTCGATTTTAATATTTTAAATATTCATTTTTATTGAAGATTAAATTTCATGATATTGAAAAAATTAATTCAAAGATCACAATTAATAAATAATCTATTCATACGTTTTTCTAAATCTACATCACACACGTTTAATTTCTAAATTTTATTTCATTAATACGTGATTCTAAAAATACTGACTTAAAATTTTTATAATATTAATCTATATATCGATATATTTTTTCACCGATACTAATATTTTCTGTTTAAATTTCAGATTGAACGCGAGCGCGCTGATTTGAGCGTGCAAGTTATCCAGCTGTCCGAACGTCTCGAAGAGGCGGAGGGTGGTGCCGAATCTCAAGTAAGTCTCAAAACAAATGAAATACCAATAATTTGATTTATCTTCAATTTTGATATACTTAGATTTGCAGATTTTCTTCTGATTAAATTTCCTTAAATTGGAAATATTAATGTGTATCTATTAATATCCTACAGTTCGAGATCAACAAGAAGAGGGATACGGAACTGGCCAAGCTGCGCAAACTACTCGAAGATGTTCATCTCGAGAGCGAGGAGACCGCGCATCTTCTGCGTAAAAAACACCAGGAAGTCGTTGTTGATTTCCAAGATCAGATCGATCAACTTTCGAAAGCACGTGCACGGTTAGTAAACTAATTCAAATTATTATTCTTCAATTTTCAAATTTATTTTTACATTATTTAAAAAAAAGTAGATACTTCACTACACCCTTTCCATTAATGCATCCTTTTTTTTAATAAAAATATAAATATACATTATATATAATTTATTTTAATATATTCGTCACATGTCATTTGAATCAATTACATAATTATTCATTCAGCTTTAATATATCTTCAATCTATTTCCAATTCAACTATCATATCGAATACAAACATTAACGCGAATTGCACGAACTATAGATTCGTACCTCTAAAATAATCTCGAGTTACCCAAAAATATACTTTCCCATATTCCTAACTCCTATTCCATTTCTTGCATCATTTCGACATAAAATCATACCCTCAAACCTAATCTAATCAAACCTAATTTAAATTAAATTCAAATTCAACCAATATTTTAACCAATATTCCTCTCCTAAACAACTATATAAATGGAATATTCCACAGAACTGTAATTTCTAAACTCAATCAAATATGAATTCAAAATCAAATAAATATTCATTCAAATTAAACATTACTAAGATATATACAAATATTTTCATATAAATATTTTTCTATTATAAATATTACTTCTCGTCGATCGAGTTTATTTAAAACAATATGAAATCCCAACTACGCGATTCGTGATCGAAACACATGTCGATAGACGGTAGGAAACGCTGGAAATCAGAACACCAATAAATCGTAGTTAATTATATACACTGTGAAAATAAAATAGCGGCCTCGCGATCCCGCTCTTTGAGGTCAAAGCGCGCGAACGGCGTGCACAGCGTCAATAAACAGTTCGGCCGGAAGTTCGTGGATTCGTCGAAACCCAGTTTCGTTTCTCGTATATCATGGAATCAATGGTGAAACGCTGTTGAACATGTTACACGGTTCGAAAGGGAATTGGAAAGAAACGAAATGGGAAACAAGGGTGAATCAGAGGATGGCTCGTTAATTATAGCGAGCATCGCGCGGAACGAAAGCGTATTCGAAAATTGCGGGAATTATGCTCGACGATACTGGCACATGGCCAAACAACGAACCTACTCGCACCTGAAATACATGTAGACTCGTTACCCCGGCACTTCTAAACATAACCAAGCGTCCTTTCCGATG
The DNA here is from genome assembly GCF_048593485.1 of Apis florea. Classification (NCBI taxonomy): domain Eukaryota; kingdom Metazoa; phylum Arthropoda; class Insecta; order Hymenoptera; family Apidae; genus Apis; species Apis florea. The sequence goes on along the minus strand of NW_028256823.1, from coordinate 29,249 downwards.
TCCCGGCGCCCTGATGCGCGATACGCGTGTTACAAGGACGTCTTCGTTTCGAAAATTCACCCAGCTGTCATCCGTACGCCGTCTATTATCCTCTGCTCTCTGTGCGTTACAGAAAGCTTGAATCTTTTCTAAATTTGCTCCTCGTTGTCAGAAGACGGGATAGATAATTCATTTTGCGTATATATGAGGAAAGAGGGTTGTTTTCTTTTAAACGGTACTATTATTTTATGAAATACATCTTTTTCTTTTAATTTTTTAATTTTTGACGTTTTAAATCGAAGGTATTTTTGATCGAGTAAATTTATTTGCTGGAGAGATAGATGAGCGATTTTGTATTAGAATGTTGTATTTGGAATGGAGGGTTGTTTTTTGAAAATCTTTGATTTTTGAGGTTTTTGATGAGACGTCGATCGAATATACGCAATATATAAAATGAAAGATTGATGGAAAATATTATCATTTTGTGATGTACGACATTTTTCTTACTAATTTTTGAGGCTTTAGATTGATCTTGTAAGAGAGATTGTCTAAAGATATAGAATATTATGTAAAAGATTGATGTTGTAATATTAAGTGTATCTTAAAGAATAACTAAGTCATTGAAATCTTAAATTTCAATATTTTTATGTCATGATATACAGAAAAACCAAATTTGAAAGTGAAAAATTAAAACTCGTCTAAGCGATAACTCGTGGAAAATTAAAGTTATTCGTATTTGATTCAATAATGCTTTTTTAAATTTTGATAAATAAAATCGAAAAATCAGAAACGAAAAATCAAATTCTTTCATAAAGATATTCCTCTGATCGCATAAAGTCCGCTTCTTTCAAGTATCTAAAGCTATACAAGTAGAATGGTTGATCAAGAATCCGGTCTGAAATCGGAGACCAACTGAGATTCCGTTCTAAATGTATTTTCCAGCGAAAGCAATTACGACATTTATACGTCATCGGTGTCACGACGAAGCAACAGCTAATTGCCTCTTAATATTTCAACCGACGAAATAGAACAGTCCAGTCACCATTAACGGTGTCTGGAAATAATAAATGAAGGCTAGTTACGACGCTATAAACGTAAAATAGATCTCCTATAAACTTCCGTAATTTTTCAGAAAAAAATAGAAATTTTATCTTCAATTCTTTCTCGTTTACATTTAATTTAATTACATCGGAGAAAGAGAAAAAAAGAAAAAATGACAAAGAAACGTGAAGTATTTAGCATATTTGCATAGTGTTGGAAGAAGCTTCCACCTGTTGGTACGAGAAAGGCGTTTAAAATGCCTTTTAAAATAGCCATGCCCCATTTTTCAAGCTGCTTTCGTCTCTTTCTCTCTCTTTATTGCACGACTTTTCATTATTTTCTTGTTATTCTCTCGTTCCATTTTTAATTTTGTACTTTTTCTTCAATTTTTCCACTCGCATTCTTTCTGTATCTACCTCGATAAACATTTTCTTGATTCCAGTTTACGTATTCTATAAATTCTCTATCCTCGCTACTTTTATTACTTCGATCGCAATCTTCTCTTACGGAACTGTTTCTTTTTTCTCTCGTTGTATTTATACACCCTCCCCACTGCTTTCACTTTCAACCCATAACCTCATTTCCTTACAAATTCCCCGCCTTCCCACTTTCTTCCTTCATTCCTCAATCTTCTTTCTCTTTTTCTTTCTCTTTTCGTTTTCTTGTTGCTATTTGTCGCTTGCATACTTTCGAAAATTGTGGATACTTGTTCAAATTTATAGCTAGAGAAATGAAATTTAAATGGAGACTTATTTAATTTATGAATATTGCAATTAGTATTTTGGATACTTTGGATACTTTGGATATTCTAACTTCTATACATTTCTTTCTCTTTAGATTCCCTATAATTCGTTGTCAACATCCATTTCCCTTATCTATTTTCATTCCACTCCACATATTCAATATTTTTCGAATTACACAGATTTTATACATTTCCGCGCCCTTAGATATAATATAAATATCAATATTCATCTCCATAATTCTATCCTATACAATTTTGCATCCCGATATTCCATAAATACAACTCTCATAAATATAATAAACAAATGCATTAATATCCATTACTTATTCTCCTCCTCCTAATTATGTTCTATATACACATCTTAATTTCCTATACAAATATAATTAACAAGCTCCAAATTGTCCTCCACTCATTGTCCATCGTCCTCGTGTTCTCCGCAATTTCTCCATCGTTTCCTTCGACTTTTCGCAACTTTCCCATTTACGACTTTCTTCCCCTCTATCCCGGTTCCTCCCTCACTCTATCTCTCTTTCTCACGTTTTTATTCCCCTACTTACTCCTCCCGCGAAACGCTTTCCTCTCGCACAGCCGCTACTCGGCTTATGACTATTTTTAACCGCGCGAGTCGCGCGGCAATCCACAACCCTACGTTGCCACGCCATATTAGTACAGGCAACCGGCCCGGATCCCCACTATCCTCGGAATCGACCGACACCTTACACCCTCTCTCTACGTTTCGTGTAGGTGGACCACCGATATCGTCACGATTCGATCCACCCTCTATCTTTTACATTTTATCTCTATCTTATTCCAACGAATTTTTCTTTTTCTTACTTTTTAAAGCTTGAATCGTGTCTTTCGTTATTTTGCAACGCTAAATAACGTACTATTTCTGAATTATTGATTCAATTCCTGTGTAATTTTTATTTTAGATAACGAAGATTATGGCAGAATTTTAAATACGAGTTGTATAGAATAGATATACATAGAACAGAAGTGGTTTATGACAACGAGATTTTTTTAATCCTTTAAAGAATTAATCTTATTATCATACTATCTTTAAGCGTTTATCACTTTCTAGGAATATAAGAATATTTCAGAAATATATGTAATATGTAATTTTTATCTAAATTGATGACAGAATTATAGTAGGAGAATAAGTATCCTCAAATAGTAAAAGATTAATGATTGATGATTTATACAAATGTACAAAATATTTGTATCATAGTTCGATACTATAATTTTATAAAATGTTGTTTTTAGACATTGTTTAGAGGGAAGTTCCAATTGCTGTTTCTGTTGGCACTGTTATAAGATTTATAATGATTGATGCATTATTTTATTGGATTTTTCGTAATTTCAGATAAATTATTTGTTAAAATGAGAAAAAAAGAAGACTAAATTGTTAATAAATAGCATAGAATAGAGATAGAAAAGCAGAATTTGTTTCTATTTAGAAATAAAAATTAATTTTTAACAATCAAAATAATAGTTTATATTATAATAATATAAATAGAAGAAGAAATTTTTACTCCTATATTATTGATATTGATATTATTAATGCCTCATTCATTTTAATTAATTCAGAAATTCCCTCATAAAGTTTTTATTTACAAATTCCATCCTATTTTTTTAAATTTCTATCTACTAAGAACTGTTAAAAAATATTTAAAATATTGTAAACATGATTAAAAATTGTTCCAAAAGTATTAAAAATTTCTTTTAACGCGTAATTTACAATATTTACAGGGCTGATAAGGAAAAATCCAAGTTCCAACAAGAAGTATATGAACTCCTTGCTCAGCTCGACAATGTCACCAAAGAAAAGCTGTTGTCGATAAAGACCGTAGAAAAGCTCGAAGTACATGTAGCTGAACTTAACGTGAAAATTGAAGAATTGAACCGTACCATCATCGATATCACTAATGTTAAAACCAGAATCTCACAGGAAAATATTGAATTGACGAAAGAAGTGCAAGATTTGAAGGTAAATAACTACAAATCTTTCCTAACTTTTTTGTTACATGACATAAATACATCATTTTTCGCATTAATAAAGAGGAAAAAAGATTTCTCGTATTTTGAAAGATAGTTAAATCGTAACATAATTTCAACCAACATCTAAAAATAAAAATCGATAATATTTAGATATATGATTAGAAACGCAATAGATAAACACTTTCTATATAATGTTAATTTAAAGAAAAATTAAGGAATTAGAGAATTTAATAAACAATAAAATCCGCAAATGAAATAATCCATCCATACATATCCCTATATACTTTTCTCTGACAATTTATTCCATCATAAATGTCGTAGGTTAACATCGAGAATGCTGTTTACCTGAAAACTCAGATCGCAGGTCAACTCGACGATGCTCGTCGTCGTCTCGAGGATGAGGAACGTCGTCGTTCACTGGTCGAGGCCTCCTTACATCAAGTATATATTCTTTTGATTCCACGTATTATTATAAAAATAATGCATACAATAATTTACACGATTGTCAACAGGTTGAATCGGAATTGGAATCTGTTCGTATTCAATTGGAAGAAGAATCTGAGGCACGTTTGGACATTGAACGTCAATTGGTCAAAGCGAACGGTGAAGTGCAAGTTTGGAGATCTAAATATGAAACCGAAGCTAATGCTCGTGCCGAAGAGGTAATTAAAAAAAAAAAAAATTAAATCTATAAAAATATGAGACTAAACTAATCAATTATTACAATATATATATTCAATTATCATATTTATCAAAAAATAGAATTTAATTGCTCGTAATAAGCAAGAGTATGTTATTTCTCAATTAGTATACATCGTAATTAATAATGTATAAATACATGACAATATGAAACTTTGATTAAATTCTACAGGTAGAGGAATTGCGCCGCAAGTACAGTGCTCGCATTCAAGAACAGGAAGAGCAGATTGAAACCCTGCTCGTGAAGATCAACAATCTCGAGAAGCAAAAATCTCGTCTTCAATCTGAAGTAGAAGTGTTGATCATCGATTTGGAAAAGGTATAATTTCATGCTGTCATTATAATTACTCCATATACTAATTTCTTGTGAAATTGTTTAACGAACATTACCAAAAATTAATTAATTTTTGAAGAAAACAGTAAACTTGAGATAAATATATCAGGTTATGCGAAACTTTTTTTGAAATAAATTTTGATTAACAATTTTCTTATCTATTTGGCAACTGTGGAATTTAATAATCGACCTGGTAAGACAATTTGTAATATTACAATTTGTAATATACAATGTATGAACCACCATATATTCCACGATATATTTGGTGTTAATTTTCACATTTAATTCTCAAGGCAAATGGAACAGCTCGCGAACTGCAGAAACGCGTAGAACAATTAGAGAAGATCAATGTCGAACTCAAGGCTCGTTTGGATGAAACCATGGCAATGTATGAACAAAGCCAACGTGATCTCCGCAATAAACAACAGGAACTTCAGCGTTGCAACGCTGAACTCGACAAAACTCGCGAGTTGAAAGATCAACTGGCTCGTGAAAACAAGAAATTGGGAGGTAAGCGATTTTAAGAGCATGTAATTGATTTACGTTTACATAAATATATAAATCGTTAATAATCATTATTTGTTTTTCGAAATTGAATAAAATGTTATGAACGAGATTATAGAAATAGTTTTATAATGATTGTTGTATGATTTTTTCAGATGACTTGAACGATGCTAAAAATCAATTATCTGACATGAATCGTAGACTGCACGAATTGGAACTTGAACTCCGCCGATTGGAGAACGAACGCGAAGAACTTGCTGCTGCCTATAAAGAAGCGGAAGCAGTAAGTGAAACTATGTTTTTATATTCCTAATCTTCAATTCTTTCTTAAATTTATTTGTGTGTAAAATTTGTGTCACGTGAATTTATAATTATTAAAAGTAATTTCGTAATCGAATAAGAAGGAAATTTCCAAATTTCTCAAAATATATACATGATCCTAAGATCTTTAAATTTATTTCAAATATCTCGAAATCTATCATACTAGTATAATGATCTTTTCAAATTAATTATTTCCAAGAATTTTGGAATATAATATAGAATTTGGAATATAATATAGAATTTTTTATAAAATAAATTAAATCGATTACAGGGACGTAAAATTGAAGAACAACGCTCGCAGAGATTGTCTGCCGAATTGACCCAACTACGTCACGATTACGAACGTCGTCTGACTGAGAAAGATGAAGAAATCGAAATCATTCGGTAAGTACATTGAATTGTTTGCCTTATGCTTTTTCTTTAATTTTATTTAATTAATATTATATTATCGTAGTTTGCAATATAATAATTTCTAATTTCCTAATATTAAAACCTAATTTTGTATTATTATATTGGAGCATGACTTACGGTGAAAATAGTTTCCAGGTGATATGTTTAATAATATAATGATCTTTAACGATTGTTATAATATTACAATATTCACTTACTCTAAATTTAACTGAGATTTATAACAATATCCATAAATATCAATTATTACAAGGCTTATTTTCAATTTCTATTTTTCTCTCGCATATTTATATTGAGCGATTAATGGACATACCTCTTTTCTTTTTTATTGCTTTTTCGGAGAAACAATTTGGCTTAGATGAAGCCAAAATTTAAATGAACAAACATCTAGAATGTGGCTATTTTTATTCAACGAATATGGCTATTTGTACGAAGCTATTTCTATTCGATGAAATGGAATATTCCCTCAAGTCATATAAATCAAACACTTTTGACAAAGTATTTCTATTTGCAGTTTTACGTCAATTGTTAAATGCTAACTTATAAAAATTTAATATCGCAAAACTGAAATTAATGAACTGCATGAAAAAAATCCGAAATATATAAAAAACAATGTAAAATTCAAATTTTTTATACTATAAACATTCTATTATTTATTTTACTTTAAAAATCATTTACCCAAAAATCAAATACATTTACACGCAATGGTCCCTCGATACATATTGAAATTACGTAATAAAAAATTTATAATTCCACATTCCACATTTAAGATGATTGCAATTGCAAAGAAAAATCTATAAAAGAGAGTACGAATTTTTAAAATTTATAACTGATGAAATCAATTTTATTTCCTGTACGATCATCGCATGATGACGTCTAGCTATTAATAAGGATAGCTAATTTTATCATTGATTGGTCATATCGATTAATCACCCAAAGTATCTCAGTGTCTCATCGGTCGAACATTCAAGGGAATGTCCTATGATCTATATATTCATTTATACGGAAGTGTAAATAAAAAAATCACGGATTACACGCGTGATCGAATGCGAATACTATTTTTTTTGGCTTAAGTCTCTTTGAGATTTATATTTGATATCAAATGATCGATATATTCTTCTTTTTATTATAAATGAAACTCACGTGTTACAAAGAAGAATAATAATATTTTTTTTTACTGAAAAACAAAATAATATTTATAAAAAAATGATTGCATAATTATATTTGAAAATATGAAAATACGAAATCCTTCATTAAAAATAACAAAATATTGTAATGAAGAAAGAGATGTTAAAATCTATTTAAAAAAGCTATAAGAAATAAGTCAGAAAAATGATTAAAACTAACCTTTTATATGTAAAATAATTTGCAAAAAATGGAATAAATAGATGAATATGAATAGATAAATTTTATCTAATTTTTCTAAAAAATATTTCTTTGAAAATTAAAAAAATTATTTGTAAGAATTTCAATCGATTAAAAAGAAATAAATACTGACAAAACTTTTAATTATAAAATAAGGATTTATAATAAACTATCTATACTATTTATCTATATTATTGAATAAAATAACAAAAATACACATTTTTGAAGAAATAATATTATTATTATACACATGATGTTCAAACTTTTAACTGAAAAGAATACCACATTACTTCCATAAGAAAACCAATATTCGAAAACGAAATATGAAATGAAAATTTGAACAATGTCGTCACGTTTTGGGTCAATAATTGAGCTGAATATCGACGATGCACAAACAGTGCGCAATCCGACTATTAATAAACGTCGTTCAACACCGATCAGTCACGATCTAATTATTAGCCGAGAGGTGCTGATTGGCCGTTCCCAATGTAGCAATCGTAAGAAAAAGCTACAAAAGATAGCATCGCGTGTGATCGGCCCAATTTTTCTTAACCGTTTCGTTGCAAGTGTCACCTCCGATTCTACGACTATGAAAGACACGTGAGTAAAATATCTGCGAATTTCCTACAACGACGAAATCCTGTATCTAACACCCTTAGCACGAAGTACAACATGCAATCCTTTTTATTCAAGGTAGATGTTGGATGAAACATTAACAATACCCACACAAAAAATTTATATCCCTCAAAGTAAATATTTCGAAGAAGTTTAGAAGGAATTTATCGATGGTCAATATTTTCTAAAGAAGATCCATATTTCTATTATCATAAAACGTAATAAGACAACACCGAGAAAAAGAAAAATCGAAATACATTATTATACGAAAAACTATTTAATTCGTAAAAAAAAAAAAAATCGAAAAATTTCAGTACAGAGAACAATACATTTCTGCCAAATAAAAACTCTCGCGAAGGAATCTCTATCTAAGGAAAATAATAATATTAATAAAAAAAAAAAAAAGAATTTAAAAATTAAAGTCTCGAAAAATAAGAAGGAAAAATGGCAAGCTATACGCCCCCGTTGCACGTTCCCTTGGAGACAAAATGGAAGCATTGGCCCACCTATATCTACGATAAAAACTACGGTTATGGGATCAATTACTATCAACCGATGCTGGATCACATCGATCGTGAAGGTAGACCCTCGTCGTTACCAAGATATCGCAGAAGATCGGAACCACCGGAATTACCATGGTCGGATGGAAGGCTTTTATGGGAGGACAAACCCGTGGAACCGTATTCGAGACACGAGCTGATCAAGCGGGCAATCGACGCGGAGGACGAGGCCAGGGATCATCTAACCCACTTCAAGGTACGAATCGAGATAGGAGAGCGAAAGTCGGGGCAGAGTCGAGCGTGGAAAAGCGGTTAGACGCCTCCACGACTGCTTGACCTTTTCCTCCGCTAAATTTGGCGCCACGGAAGGGGCTGTTCCAATATGGAAGCTCTTTGTACGAAAACGGATGCCTCGCGAGGCTGTTGTCGTCTTTTGGGCGGATCTTTGTCGATCGAATGTAAGAACGAATTCGAGAGGAAAGTCGTGGTCGCTCTGAGAATCTTGTTAGCTTGGCTTTTGAAATATATCTCAAAATATGTTTATCATTATAACATATTGCAATAATAAGTAATATTATTACGATATATCATTTATCATTTTGACGTATTGAAGATGGAGAAAGTTGAATTCTATCTACAAATATTTATATTGCAAAATATCCATAAAATTTCTAATTGTTAAATGAAACTTTGGTTCTGAAATTAAAATGAAATGAAATGAAATTTGAAGATTGAAAAGTTAAGATTGTAAATTTTGTTTTCTTGATATTTTCTAAAAGAATGTTATAAAATACTAAAGAATTTAAAAAAAGATAAATGACAATGAAAATTAATTTATTTTCGGATATTGAAATATCGATAAATATTGCAAATTTATAATTTAAATTAATTTTATCTTATTATAAAATTTATAGTTTAAAAAAAACCAATATTTTTAAAATATTAAGCAATTCCATTTATTTCAATTTATTTCAGAACTTAAATTTATAAAACATTATTGTTTTATTTATCCCCTCTTAAATTAAAAATAAAAAATCAATTTTTGTCTAACATTTTTATTTAAAAAGAAATTATAATCTTTATGTCTTTGATAATTAGATATTAATCGTTTTATAAATGATTCTGCTTTTTTAAGTTTTAAAATATTAGAAGTTTTGTCAAATAGGAACTTTATAAAAAGGGAATAGAGAAATATTTTGATTAATTATAGACAATTATTTGTTTTTTATCTAATAAGAAATTATCTAATTAGAAAATTATATATTATTAGTGAAATGATTTAATTTTATAAAAAGGAATATAGACATAACGAAATAATTTAAAAAAAAATATGTATTAAAATTCATTTGATGAATATAAAAGTTACATTTGATAATTATAAATTTTATGAATATTTTGCAATATAAATATTTGTAGATAGAATTTAATTTCCTCGATATATTTTCGAAATGTTAAAATAAGAATGTAAGAATAATATATTATTATTACAATATGTTGTAATGATAATACATATTTTCAAAATTATACATAATCAAGTTGACAATTGGCACTATCTTGTGGAATAAATAAAATTATTGTTTTCCTGCCATTAATTCTAAACATACCAGTTAATATTAAAATTCTTTTTTTATTATCAATTTCTTTAACAATATATCTATTTTTCAGTTTAAAAATAACAATATCATTAAAAATAGATGAAACACTTTAAGGAATATAATTTACTATATTCTATACATGTCGAAACAAGCTTCCTCGTTGCTATTTTCAATTCTTATTGTTAATATCCAAAAATAAATTACTTATATTTATATTCAAACAAGATATCGATTACTTCTACTTAACATAAAAATATAACCTCTTATAAAACGATCCAAAACGATCAAAAAATTTTTGAAAAATAGTCAAAAAGATAAAATTTTTCCCATACTAAAAAATACCAATCGGAAATATTTCTCGAATATTTATAGAATCGTTTCAAAACATGAATCGATCAGAGCCGATCAAACTTTCGAAGACGCGTTCTATAATCCGCTCCAATAACCCGTGACGCCCAATGATCGCCCCACTGTCACCGAATCTTAATTTAACACGGCCACACCGCAGCCATTGGCAGTGAGTCTCCGGCGTAAAATGAAATCGGTTGCGTTTTAGAAAGCGGGAATTCCTAAATCTCATTGTTATTAATACCGTCCAACAGCCTGAATCCGATAGATTCAAAATCGGCGCGGAAGGAAACAAAAATATCCCCCGGAAGCGATCATCTGGCATCTCCCTCGCCCCGCCCCCTCCTCATTCTCCCCTCGAATCGTTCCTCCTCGGTTAGAATGGAAGTAACAGAGACAAATCGGGACGCAACTCACGAGGGTGCCAAGTCTCAAGGCGCGTACATCGAAAAATCCATCTCACGTCCCGTGTGTCCCGGGGCTGGTAATCTAGCAGTCCGCTCGGATTGGCAGTCGTTCTCGAGTCTCTAGAGAGAGTCGATCGGGAGTGTGCATCGGTCACTTTCGAATTCTGGACCGCTGCGGCTAAGTTTAGGCTCAGCCTTCGAACCACGGAACGATCTTAAAGGGAAGGGTCGCGTTCGCGAGAATTTTGCCGCTTTCGCTCTCCGCCACCCAACTCGCCCCGTCTATCTTGGAGTGTCCAACGCGGGACTGACTCGCCACTTTCGCCTTTCCAAAGATAGCGAATCGGTCGGACTTCAGCTTGGCCAAAACAGCGCAAGCAAGTCACGTGACCAGAGAGGTGTTTCCGCGGAAGTTGGAGGAGATCAAGTTGAAACCGTTACCTCTGCTCGTTGAGAGTGCACGCGCCAAGGCGAGGGCTAGACAACTGCAGCGTGAAATGGCAGACATCGATTTCCAATCTCTGAGAGACGCTCGAACCCTCTCCGAGGTAGAGAACGCTTTGGAATTTGGGAAGAGTCTTCGAGGAAAATCGGCGAGAGCGATCGGATTTCATTTAACGGCCGAGGCTTATAAGAATTTGAACAGGAGTAAGGAATTGGCCGATATCAGAAAATATCAGAAGGAGTGTGCCTCCTCGAGTTATTGCTGGGATACCAGGGAACATTTGAGGCACATAGAGGAGAGAACGAGGAATCTACTCGACGAGGACAGGCTCGCCGAACCGTTGGACAGCCTGAGTAGGGAGCTGAAAGGATACGAGGAGAAGTCGAGCAGCTACTTCCTGGACAAGAGGTATCGACACCCGACCAGACCGAGACGATTGTACGGATGCCTGGGAATCAGGCCCGCTTAAAAGGATGGAAATTCTAGTAGATTAGATACCTAGCCGTGTGGGTAAGAGTAATGTGACACGGACCAATGGAAAGAATAAACGATAAATATGAGAGAATCGATTGGACTGTTTGATCCTCGGGAATTTGTAGATTAGACGAGAAATTCCTATGAATAGCGTAGCTCGTTCGAGAAGAAATCTTTAGATTAGATTCTTTAGAATCTTTTTTTTTCCGATTCGTTTTTTTTTTTTTTATATAGAATTTTATAAAACATAAAATTTTGTGAATTTTCATTTTCTTATGCATTTTTGCGTAGAACAGCGATGATTTTGTTTTCGAATTTCATCATTTTTATTTTTGATTTTCATTCAAGTTTGGTTTTTAAATTTTATCTAGCATAATTGAAAATTCGTACTCTAAATTAAATTATAGATTACTAAAATAATCATCATTTTTCTCCAAGCATCGAATTAAAAAACATTAAAATATATAATTAAACGCATTTTCCTTTTACGTAAATACACTTTCCACTTGTGATAATACAGATGTTTATGCCATCCGTTGCCAAACTAACCATGCATCGAAATATCCAAGCTAACCCTGTATCGAAATAGGCAAAGCACGAAAAACTCCTCGTTTCAAAACCAAATCTCGGTAACCTAACACTCGTTTCATTACTAAATACGTTACTGGTAAAATGTCAAATATTTCTAAACGTGTTAACCTTGAATGCTCAACGGCGAGAGGATTGCTCCTCGCAAGACAAATAATACCAACGAACAAAAGGTGTGGTATCTTTCAACGATTTGGAAAATCTTGGTGTTGTCACCTGGAAACAATAATACACCGTTGTGAAACCCTTTAAAAATGATTGAACGGGTGATCATCATACGGTATGTTTATACGAAATGAAATAAATTAGCAAACAGACAAGTATCGAGATCGAGCAGCTGAACGCACGCGTGGTCGAGGCGGAGACGAAATTGAAGACCGAGGTGCAACGCGTGAAGAAGAAGTTACAGATCCAGATCACCGAATTGGAACTGTCTCTGGACGTTGCGAACAAGAACAACATCGATTTGCAGAAGACCATCAAGAAGCAATCGCTTACTTTGACCGTAAGTTGATTATATATTTTCATTATTCCATCTTATAGATATAAGATAAAATTAGAAAATAAATAACATTTTTGCTCTTCTATATTTATTGCTATATATTATTGTTATATTAAGAATCGATATCGTATTAAGATTAATGACTAAGTGCCTTCTGTGATCTAAGTTTATTTCTAGAAGTAGATAAAAGTTTCATCAGACGAATAAAATTATTCGTAAGATATATTTTATTCGAGTAAAATAGATAAGATCGAAAATATTGAGTATTCGATTTGAAAGAGGATGCATTCTCCATAATTTATAATACTTTTTAAAATTTACTATATAGTATTCATTAAATATACTTTTTGGCATTCTTTTTGCTTAAAGAAAACGAAGAAAAATATCGAAATTTCATGTATAATTATCCTCTCTAATAAGAAAATGTCGAAATTTTACACGAATCCATACAATTTGTCACTTTCTAATCAATTTCAATCATTACTTGTTAAACTAAACGTTCAAGTGCCATTTTCTTCGCGTCAATGCAATTGATACATATCTTTAATTAAATATTTTTGATTATATCTGTGTAATACACTTTTGAAGTTCTGCCAAAATGATTTCTAATCAATCGATACATAGGTGTACCACCCACCTGTAAATGATGACACCCTATCGAAAATTTGCGAGTCATCCAAATATGGGTGACAGGTGGCAGTCAAAAGATTGACAGTTTGGCAAGGAATTGTGAATTTGAAACATTGTTTTGTAGGAACTCCAAGCCCACTATGATGAAGTTCAACGCCAACTACAGGTTACTTTGGACCAATTGGGTATCAGTCAACGACGCTTACAATCATTGACAGCCGAGCTCGAGGAAGTTCGCGGCAATTACGATTCTGTGAGTCTAATTTATTAGAAAAATTTAAGGTTTCGTTATTTTATATGATATTTTGATAATTTAAAAGTATTTGAAAAGTATTATGAATAATCTTATATCATATTTCGTTATTCATCATTGTTTCTAAATATAACGGAATATTATACTAAATCATACGCTTTCGCTATGAATTTATCGATTTATAGATCATTTATCACAAATTATTTTAATCTCTTTTTGCATTTTTTTTTGTTAAATTCAAATTGTTTTTCTATCTCTCCTAATCTTATATTTTTTTAGCACAATATACTTTTCTATTAATTAATTATTAATTATCAATTATTTATTTTAATTATTTTTGTTATTTCTTTGTCATATTGACAAAGAACATTATCTCTTTAAACTAAATAGTGTAGGAAAGTAAATTAACACTGAATAAACAAAAGAACGAAACAACAGACTTTTACATCGTTTAAGCTTCAATGGCCAATTGATTTCAGACAGGCTATAAATACTTTGAACGATCACATTGAACGGTAACTTTAAATATTCTAATCAATAGCACAAAATTTTTCAATTTTTCCATTGACTTTTTGTTACTATTCTATTTTTAAATCCTGTAATCGGCATTGAAAATTAAAAAAAATTTTAAATATTCTAAAATCGAGCTATTAATCTTTTTCAGTAATAAAATTCCAAGCTTTCCTAATTCAATTTTCACGATGTGAAGAGATTTCATCAAATACATTTTTTGCAGAAATATTTTCTAATTTCAATAATAAATAAAATTCCCAAATTAATATCATAGAAAAAATAATCTAAAGCCAGATGCAGATCAATGATGCAATCGTTAGAATTTTGCATCTATGATGCCGAACGTTCGATAGATTTATATTTCTAATGATGCAACGCACATAGCGTGCGACCTCGCTGTCATAAATATAAAATTATCGAATTGCACTACGTCTCACGTTTAAAATATAAGACGTAATTGCAACATATACGAATCTAAAATTAAAATTATATCAATCACTAATCGATCGAATTTCATTATATATATTCTCATCCATAAACTTAATTTACTCTTTTTCTTCCATTTTCGCACATTCTTACATCGAAGAGAGTTAATTCTTTTAACAATACTGTTTCTTTCAATTAAGAAAGAATCTATCTATTTTATTCTTTCAATTTAAATCCTAGCAATTTTTTATTTTTCAAGACATAATGAAATATTGAATTTCCACATATGTTTATTCGTTAAGTAAAGTTAAAAAACTCTATTTCAAAAAATTGTTATTAATTACTGCTAACAATTTCTCACGTTACGATAAATAATATAATTACAATACAATTTTTAAAGGCCCTTCGTGCAAAGAGAACTGTCGAGCAACAATACGAGGAATCGGTTAGCCGCATCAACGAGCTAACCACTATAAACGCGAATATCATCACATCAAAAGCGAAACTTGAACAAGAGCTATCTACCCTGGCTGGCGATTACGAGGAAGTGACTAAGGAGCTGAGAGTGAGCGACGAGAGATACCAACGGGTACAAACTGAATTGAAACATACCGTTGAGATTTTGCACGAGGAACAAGAGCGTATCGTGAAGATCGAGGCCATTAAGAAATCCCTCGAAATCGAAGTGAAAAACCTATCCGTGAGGTTGGAGGAAGTCGAAGCAAACGCTATCGTTGGTGGTAAGCGTATCATCAGCAAACTCGAAGCTAGGGTGAGTTTCAACTTCTTTTCGTTTTTATTATTATTTTCATTATTATTATAATATCATATCACGTTATCAAATCCATTACTATTAGATTTAATTAGAAAATATAAGAAATTTGAAATAATATTTTTTAAACGAACTATCTAGATATAAACAAAATGACTAATGACGATAAAAAAAGGGAAGTTTTAGTTCTATGAATGAAAATTCATAGAACGAAGAATGAAGTATTTTACAACAGATAGTTTTTCATCGTAAAATTCTTGATATTTCTCGAAGAAGTTCTATTGTATAACCAAACGATATAATACTCTCTCAGTGTTTCTTTCAATTGTTTACTATTAATTATATATTACTACATTCGAAATTATCATTTCATCGACACGTTATAAATATTCGTTTTCATGCATAAAATTTAATGTTCTTTGACATTTTCTTCACAGATTCGCGATTTGGAGCTAGAACTCGACGAAGAGAAGCGCCGACACTCCGAAACCGTGAAGATTCTTCGCAAGAAAGAACGTAATATCAAGGAGGTGATGATCCAGGTTGAAGAAGATGCGAAAAATATTACGTTGTTGCAAGAATCGTTGGACAAAGCGTCCCAGAAAGTGAATCTCTACAAGAGGCAATTGCAAGAGCAAGAGGGCATGTCCCAACAGAGTGTAACCAGGGTTCGCCGATTCCAAAGAGAACTGGAAGCTGCTGAAGACCGAGCTGACACGGCTGAGAGCAATTTGACTCTGATCCGTGCAAAACACCGCAGTTTCGTCACCACCTCCAGCGTTCCCGGTTCTCAGGTGTACCTCGTCCAGGAGACGAGGTCTGACCTGTAAAAACGCCACAACCGACACTCCACCCTTCGCCACTTCGAACGTCACCTTGTCGTCTTTAGAAACGTACGTATCTAATTAATCGTGATTTGCTATCAAATACTCCCTATTCGTGATCTATTAGCACTTTCCTATATAAATATCTTACATCCACTACACAAATTTCAATTTATCTCTTTGATAAATAAAATATATTTCATATATATACTACATTTATTATTATTTAGATAAGCTATTATATTTTACTGTTTCCATTTAATTCCTCCTTTCAAAATAATAAAAACAGACGTCATTAAAATTTTTCGGATTAAAAGATTTAAAAGTGTTTAAAATGGATGTAAGATTTAACTTGCGAGCCAATGATATCAATTCATAAGTAAAAATAATAATAAAGTTCATATTTTTGAGATTAATACTTTTTTTACGAATATATACAGGTGTAACGAGCAAACGACGAAAAAAAGAAAAAGCCTCGATATATCATCGTAAGTTGGAAAGGTCGAGGAGAGTTTTCAACGGGCCGCATAGAGAGAGAGAAAAAAAAAAAATAACGAAGAAAAAAAAGAATACTAAAGATATAGATATCATCTTAATTTAATTTTTATTACGATAAAACTAAACGACCCGTCGAAAATTCGAAATATTTGGCTAACGAAATGCAGTACCCGTCGCAACGAACCAAATAAATGCAAAAAGGCATCATGAAGAAAGAATCATCGCGAAACACAAGAATATCATTGCTATTTGAATAAATAGATATACAAATTTAAAAATGTGGAAAAAATTATGTGTATATATATATATATACACATACACATATTATATAATATAATACAAGTAAAAGAGAAATCGACAACGATTCGTTATATCTTTCTTATTATTTGTTATGTCAGCATCACGAAGCGTAAGGAGTGAAAAAGTAAATAAATAAGAAAAAATATAAAAGAAAATAAATAAAAGAACGCGACGTAAATTCAATTATTTTTCTGTCTCTCTCTATCTCCTTACGCCTCTTTGATCGCGCGTGTCGCACTTGTATTTAAATGGATTAATTTTAATTCTACTTCTATTATTATATTATAGATAGGTATTATTGCCCATACACACAACTCTCACTGTACGACATACACGATAACCTGTGTCAAACAATAATTTAATAAATAAACTGAAACACGTACGTACGAAGCCGATGGAATACATTTTCTCCCACAGTTTGGAAGATGAAGAATAAACGCTAAAACCGATATTATATTCCTGTAACATATCCTGTAGAAAATCATCGATTTTTTTTGTAATTTTTCATCTCTTTTTAAACTGTCATAATTTTCTTTCAATTTGTCCTTTTTTTTTTTCTATTAATATTTTTCATGTCGATAGTCAATGATAACCCTTTCAAAGCTCAATGTTTTTGAAAGATAAAATATTGTATAAAATATCGTGTTTATATTATTAATAATATCGTAATACTGTGACTAACGAATCGTATGTTTAACTCCGAATGAAGTTATAATAAGCTATAGCTATATTTATAAAGAACAAATATCTTATTTATTATTTTATAACTATATATATATAGATAACGATCTATAATAGATTTTAAAGATCTAGATTATCCATGGAAGGCTAAATGCAATGATGTGTCTAAAATATAACACAGATCACTGTGCCTAACAAAGAGTATAAAACAACATTTATAAATTCATAATAAATCGTTACTACTTACATTTACATTAATGCATTTATCCCCTAAATAGTGATTATTTTTATTCATAAAAACATTTCAAATAAAAATTAATCTATTTGAGGCAGACATTTTGCCTGAATGGAGAGACTTCTGAGATTTCGAGATTATCTACCTCTAATTTTTCATACAAAATTATTGATGCGTTTTAATTTTCTAGACAAAAATAAATTATCAATGTTAATGAATCCACAACTAAAGATGTTCATAATATTTTTTCGAATTGCAATAGAAAAAAATTTTGTCATTTTCATTTTGAAAGAAAATTTAGAATGAAAACTACGTATAATAAGAAAAAATAAGACAAAGTGAAGTATAATATACAGTATATAAAAGATAAATAAAATGTATAATATTCTTCTCATGAGAACCATTATCCTAGATAAAAAAAAAATAAAAAAATAAAAAAAATATTAAATACCTTTCAACTAAGATAAAAATAGACTGAAAAAAATCAACAAAATTTCCACGATTTATTTAAATTATAATGAAAATATGCTAAAATTATTCATACATAACATATAATACACATATTATCCTACAATCCAAATATCAAAACGATCAAAATTTCCATATTATTTTAGAATTATTTTCAATGATACCATAATGTAAAATTATAAAAATATTGATTACATAATTATATATAAACGAAATCAGTTAGCCAATTTTTTTTCTAATTAATAATGGAAGATAGAAACAAAATATTAAATAACACATAATTTTTAAAAAACAATTTTTTAAAAATATAATAAAAACGTTACTTCTATAAAATGTAAAATACGTATAAAAAAAAAATGGAATCACGAACGCAGCCAATTAGCTCATATTATTTACTATAAAATGTATAGTTGCATCGAGGATACAAAAATAAATTATATAGTAAATAATAATGATTTCCAGGTCTCACCAACTTGGAGGTTGCTGCGAAGTGGAGACCCACCCTAACCACACGGTCCCATCCACCCTCCATTACACAAAAATTTACTTAAAATCAATGATAAATATTCCTTTTGATGTAAATTTGCAAAACGTTCAATCTTTGATCGTTGTACAAAACAAACAGCAAAAGGAATCTCAAGGAAAACCGAAAAGCTAAACCTGAAAGTAAGAATTGAATTAAATCATAATCGTATATAACTCTACATGAAACATAAATACATTTCTTCGTATATACATTAATATTTTATATTATTATGACTATATATATATATAAAATATTAATATAATACGAAGTTTGAAAGAAAAAAAAAAGTGAAATGCATTTCACAGAGAATTACACTTATATTATTAACCATCACCACTTTTAATATCAATCACCGTTACCACCACCAAACATTATAAAGCATGCATTTATAAATATATTCTACTTTCTACAGCAGCAATTCTACAAGCCATCTACTTACAACTTTTTAAAATTTTTCAATATAAAAATATTCAATTTAGAAATATCCGAATCATAAATGTGATTTAATTAAGGAAACATAACATATAATCTTCAAGATTAAGTTTCAACTAAACCTCCTACTCTCTTTAATTAATATCCATATCTTAATTAAATCCTTATTTCAATCTCTTTATTCCTAAGTCTGAAAGTAATACCTTCCTATTTCAAAGATTCCTATTTTAAAGATTTAGAAATCCTACCTACATAAAAATACAGTTTCCTTCCAATTCATTGCAGACTCATACGATCCCTACCTACATAGAATTTAATTTTACAACATACAGTTATACACTTCATTACTCAGACTCACACCCTATCATACCATTCCTACCTCATAGAATCTAATAAGATACAGTTATACCTTTCCAATTCATTACAAAATCATACCGTATCACAACCATCTCTATCAACACAGAATCCAAATGCATTTTTCTCTATTCTTAAGGAAGGTACTACTTATCTATATAAAAATCTATCTAAAAGATTTTTTTAGGGGCCCCCTTCAAAATAAAAAAAGAAAAAAGAGAGAGAAACATTTATATAAAATATGTGATGAGTGATGATTGATTGATTTCATAATAGATCCTGAAACAAATCAAATTATTAATAATTAATAATATATAAATATTTATTAATCGATGATATAAAATTTTCGTGAAATAAATAATTGCTCTCCTAGAATTGATATACCTGAAACAAACTCAAATAAGAGATTAGTATAACAGAATAAAAAATATTTCAAACATTGTAATTTCATAAAAATTCGTAAAATAATTATATAAAATGATAAATATAATGAACATTCACCGTTATTGACTTCAAGAAATTTCATAAAAACAATTTCAATTCGAAATTGAAGACAAAGTCTTCATCAAAGAGAAAAACAAATATTAAATAATATATTTTCAAACTAATATTTTATGCAACGAGCGCAGAATGATAAGGGGTTATAAGGGATGCTGAAAAAGAAAAGAACGTAGTAGTCGGAAGGACTACTAAAATAAAAATATCTTCCACTCGATATGAATCGAACAACAAACCGCGAGTGGAATATTCATATCGCAACACTAATAAAATAACATAATTTTTTATAAAATAAAAAATTTTTTAAATCAAACGCGATGAGTGCTTTTTTATACTTGCAATACGGATTAATTTATATTAATAACTATAAAAAAAAATAAAAAAAAAAAACAAAAAAAGAAATGGAAAATTCCCGAAAACAATCAATTATTTACGCAACGTTACTTTATGCACTCAAATTTAAACAACGCAACACTAATAAAGAATGATCCGAAGAAAATCCAATGGTCTCCTTAATGACTGCCATCGTATAATCACCCTTGTAGCTTTTTTTAGCCACTTAAGGTGATTCAGGAACAGGAACGTGAGTTCTTCCACAATTCCAGTGAAAGAAATTTGGGCGTTCAATATTCGCAACACTACTTGAACAAACGCGATTATTTATCAACGCAACGCTATATTTTAAAACAAATTCAATCGAAATCGTTAATTCTGACTAAAAAGCTACTATTGATTAGAAATAAAGAATCTTAATCATCTTAAAGATATAAAATTTACTTTATAAGAAATTAAAACAATTTATAACAAACAAATCGCGATATCTCATAATTCATTTATCTTATAATGCAAACGCGATTCTCATCTTAACGTAACACTAATGCAAACGCGATTCTCATTTTAACGCAAAAGATGTAATAAAGGACTCTAATTCAACCCGTTATTAATCAATCGCAACACTAATAAAAAACGCGATGCCCATGATGACTGGATCTTAATGATGGGCCGGCATGCAAAACGGCCAGACGATACAACAACAATTACTACATATTACTAAAACGAGCACAGTGACAAAATAGTAACAATGACTTCCCATTCTTTGGATCCAAACAAGAACCAAAAAATGAGAAGCCATTCGTTGCAGCCCTCTTCGTGACAGTTTGTCGGGCCTCTTCGGTCTTCCTCCTTCGGGCGCAATGCCCGCTGAAACTTAAATCTAGGCTCGAGACTCACTAATCGCAAGTCAAAGAAAAAAAAAAAAGAAAAAAAAAAGTCTAAATCGCGGAAACTGAGTACACATGAACGATTAACGATCGTAATGATCGTCCATCGTACGCGTGCAGAATCTCGAGCTCAACGTTCGTTTCGAAATTTTTCGCGACCGCGACCGCGGAAATTCGAAAAATCGATGAGCAAAATCAAAAACGAGTGGCATGCTCCACTCGTTTCAACCGGCTTCACTCTCGATTCTTCAAATTTTATTTCCTGAAACAGATTGTCACGCGAAAGAGCGCGCCTACCCGATCAGAGACTGTGACAACCTGCCCGGCCCTACCTACTTATAATTAACATACACACCAGAAAGTATGCTACCTATCCTACCTAGCCCTATAATTAAAAAATAGCAAAACAGGCACACCAACACACTCATTCAACGATTCTCACGCATAATACTCGGGCGCAAAATCCTACACTAGGGAAAACGTCCCGGGACGCCTCCGACACCCGAGCTTGGCACACTACTTGCATACTCTAACTTTACGTACCATTTTCCTGAAATCGATTGACGATGGCTAGCGATCATTGCGTGAAACGTCATGAAAATATGTGTATATCTTAATTATTAATATTTCTTAATAAAAGAATATGCCTTTTACGGCCAAATCAAATTTGTTATAATTTGAAAGTAAAAAATCTAATATTGTGGATAAGTTATTGTTGGAAATTGTAACGATATTAATCATTAAAATGTTAAATATCTCGAGTTATATCGTAAAGAATAACTATAGAATACTAAACGACGCAATTCCACAGCCTAACCACACACACAAAATGTGGAAAATACGTCGTGCACGATACACTAACGCATCGTCAATCGCTAAAAAATTTTTATTAGCTTATGAACTAAAATCATCATGCTTTTCGCCTCTCTCTCACCCAAGTAACACCTGGGCACGTGAGTGAGATCCTGGCAAAGAACATGGAAAGGATTAAATCTGAAAATCCTGAGCTAAAAAAAATTATTAGTATATCTAACGGACTAATGTTTTCTCATTTTAGATTTGCTCATTTTATTTCAAACTTTAATAAATTCTTTTTGTAAACTTTATGAACTTTTATTAATTTTAGAAAGCAAAAATATTGAAATAATAAGGAAGAAATTTATTTTTCATATATTATTGAATTAACTATATTAAATTTACGTATAATAATTAATAATAGAAAATAATTGACTCTAAAAAGAATTTCAATGAAAATAACCTCAGGCGATCTCTTAATCGAAACATATTTTCGAAAAAACTAGTGTAAAAAATTTCTTATTGTTTAGATTCAGAAATCTACCTGTCGCGAAGTATCTTCTTGCACGTAATATTTCACATACTCTCTTACGGAAAAAATAAATATTTTTTCATTTCGAATCACATTTAAATTTATAACAAAAATCAAATAATTAAATATTACGATGAAATGGAAAATAAAATTATTATATAAATTGTTCATTACCATAATTGTCGATAACCATATCATAACGACAATATCAACTGTACTATCAATTGTATTGCGTACAATAATTGATATTTTTATTGTAACAAAGTCGAAGGATATCCGAACTTCTTCACAATTTTGACTTCATTTCTCAACCTATTTGAATCTTAATTTTTATTCATAAATAATATTCATAATAATATTTATAATAATATTCATAAATATATTCATAAATATATCCATTCATTTTACAAATAATCATAGAGAAAATACTTTCAATAATAGATCAGTCAAACTAATTATTCATATCATTCTATATATTAATAATTAATGTGTTATTTCATATAAAACTATCAATATCATCTTTCTAAAAACGCGACATGCAAGAAGATCTATCCTGATCTAATAAATAAAATACAAGAAAAATGTTACTATTCACGAGTATAATAAATACCCGTGATCACTGTGCTCGTGCAAAATTCTACGTATACAACCAATCATCCGTGTCGATACGGACCTTTCGTCCTACGACATGATTGAATGATCGGAGGAACATAAATGCATGCGACTCACCAATCGATGCGAAGAATCTGCATTTTGTTGTGGCCCAAGATGTCATCGCCAAATAGTCATCACGAGGAAGCGAAAACTGTAACCAAACATGAAACACTATCATTAAAATTCTGATTATTTGAAAAAGTCGGAGAGCAGAAAATATATAAAAAATTATTACCTCTTCGCGTGATGGATGATCGCCCGATTCCTCAAAGAACACTGATTCTACCCTGTACCGAAAACGAATATTTAAAAATATAAAAAAATAAAAATAAAAAACTACTAACGCGTCGATATCAAATAAAAGCGGCGAACAAACACTGACTCTAGTTTCGCGAATAATTATAATAATTTAATTAGAACTACTGTGCTCTAAATACTAAAAAATTATTACGAAGCAAACACTGAATCTATCGATCGCATTGCGCGCGATCACAAATATTATTTAAAACTAAAGTCCATGAGAAATGAAGATCCTTCGGCATCTTTAACAAAATATAAAATATTACGTGTAATTACGAGTATTTATAAGTACAACATTGATGATATAAAAATATTAAAATAAAATATCTTTTAATATGAATAAATAATTACCTCTTCGCGTGATGGATGATCGCCCGATTCCTCAAAGAACACTGATTCTACCCTGTACCGAAAACGAATATTTAAAAATATAAAAAAATAAAAATAAAAAACTACTAACGCGTCGATTTCAAATAGAAGCGGCGAACAAACACTGATTCTAATTTCGCGAATAATTTAATTAGAGCTGTTGTGCTCTAAATATTAGAAAACTATTACGAAACAAACACTGAATCTACCGATCGCATTGCGCGCGATCACAAAAATTCTCTGGAAATAATTCGCTATATTAATGAGGGGGGGGGGGGGGGAATTTTTTTTATAGAAAAAGAAGCAAAATACTTTTTCTTTTTTTCTAACGAACATTTGTTTCAGAAAAAATTACGCGCTTTTATTAAACTACGAATCGATTATCAATTTTTTATGAATAAAAGAATTTTATAATATTTATAATATAATATAGAATAATAGAATGTGTATCGTTAATGCAAAACCATTAACAATTATAGTGAATGTTCATTATACATATTGAATAAAGTATACTTTTATGTAATGATAATAATGATCGAATAAAATAAAGAATAAATACATACAGTACACGAGCGAAAAATCAAGCTTCCCTTTGAAAAAGTACAATGACGTCCATGTTGGAATTTTTCCCGCCTTCCCGATGCACAATATATCTATGTCCAGTAATAATCGGGTAATAATCTGTACAAAAGAAAACGAGAATTTTCACATATACACATAAAATTTATAAAATTAATCGATCACAAATAAAAATAAAGCAATTATCAAACACAAATTTTATCTTAGAAAGTCACAACGTGAGAGTTAATTAGCACTGCTATCGTCAAATAAATGAATAGAGAAAAATTAATAATTTAACTTCAAAAGATTGCCAGATATAATAATAAGAATCGCGTATTTATTGAATAATAATGATAGGAACGATAGCTTAAGGAAAAAATATGTACGTACTATGCAGCAAACAAATCACAAGTACAAGTGAAGCTTCTAACACGAATATGGATACATAATGACGTAGCACAATTTCGGTTAACGAATTTTCATGGGGAAGGAGGAAGATGCGCGAGGGAGATGCGCGAGGCGAAACCTGTCGAAACATGTCGAGCGTGGGAAAAAATGCGAACTCCTAATTTCTTAGAAAAGCGATGTTATGAAAACATCTAAGCCACGACCATAACGAAACAGAAAAAGATAAGCTTTGTAAACATTACAAAGAGACGCAGAAACGAAATATGATCACCCATCTAATATATAATATATATAATATATAATATAACATATAATATATATAATATATAATAACCGATATGAAATAAAATTTCCTTCATTTTGTTTGTTACAATATGGATCAAAAAATTATAGAAATAAATTTATTCTAAAAAATTTGTTTGTCAAAAGATACGAAACGTCAAAATTAGTCATAAATCATCGTAATATATGTGTACTACAAGTCATATTTTTTTTCAAGTTATCCCGAAAATTGATAATTTTTTCAAATTAATCAAATTTGGAATCAAAATCGTAAAACAAATGCGTAAGAAAACTGTATCAAAGTGAAGCAACAAGTCTATTCAAATCTCGCCTCAACGAAGCACGAGCTACCGGTATTCAATGATCGAAAATACAAAAAAAACTCAAAATATCAATTAATTTCGACACTTAAAATAATAAAAGAATGATTAAATAAACGAAAATAATAATAATTTATAAATTCGGTACAGAATTTGATCAAAATTACTTACTGCGCAGTAGAATTTTCCAAGCCGACAGCGATCAACACGTCCTCCCTTGTTCACTTTCCACTGAAGACTGACGCTGCGCGCCAAAATTCGCCAAGAAGCTCTCTCATTGGCTGGCGACGAAACTCGATATTTCGATTATTTCGATAATCGAAATCGTATGGAAAATTAAAATATTCCACAATATATTTCAATTACTTTAATTTAACAATATTAAAAATATATATTATCAATTTATTTGTATTATTAAATTTTAATTATTTATATTACTTTTTTATTTATACATTTTTTATTATATAATTTATTTATTGATCGATTTATCGATTTTTATCGATTATTATCGATATATTTGTTCAATGATTTATTTGTAGATTTTTCATATGAAATTATTTATTTATTTATACATTAAATCTATTTATTAAATTTATTTAATAATTGAAAACTAAATTTATTATTATGATATATTTATATATTTATTTATTCACTTGTTTTTTTATAATAATTTTCCTGTAAACATTTTCGTTTTATTCATTTAAATATATTATATATTTCAATTTGCTAGTTTATTTATTTACTTAATTAACATTATTACATCCCTACTCTACATAGTATTTAATTCATTTATGTAAGGTCTTGTTTCTAAATTTTTTTGTTTTGTTAACTTATATTAAACCTCAAATTATTTATTTATTTAATTACTTATAGATTTATTCATTTGTCTAGATAATGATTTATTTGTAGATTTTATTGTAGACTTTTGTTCATTTATATATTTCATTCAAATTTATTTATTTATTCATCATTTTATTGATTTATACATACATATATTTATTCATTCACTTTCTAGTAATTTATTTATAAATTTCTTAATTTTGTTAGTCTCAGTTTGCATTTATGCATGTATGCATCAAATTATTTGTTTACTGTTTCATTATTATTTAGTTATTCATATATCAATATATTTTAATTATAATATCTTATAATTAATAAATCTATATAAAAGTTTAGATATAAATCATGAATGAATAAAGAAATGAATGAAAAATTAAATAAATAAAAGAATTCATATGTATATATTGATGTATATATATAAATGAACAAAATAAAAAAGCATAGAAAAAATTATTTGGCTTCAGCCAAATAAATATAAATTATTAAATTAATGTAAGAAATATAAACATCATTTGATGCAGAGAAATGAACAGAATAAATGGATAAATCTGTAAATAAATCAATAGACAAATTAATTTAATAAAATAATGAATAAATATATGAATAATTAAATAAATAAAAAAAATAAATAAATAAATAATTGGATGATACAGGTATAAATGTCAAAAATATATAAATGAATAAAACAAAAAAGTCTATAAATAAATCACTAAACAAATGTATAAATAATCGAATAAATGTAACAATGGACAAATAAATAAATAAATTTGTGAAAAAAATAAATGAACAAAATTTAAAGATCTAAAAATTAATCACTAGATAAATGAATGAATATATAAATTTATATTATGTGTACATTATTTTTTGAACAAAAGTTTACAAATAATTCATTGATAAATAAATCAATAAAAAAATGATGATCAAATATATAAATAATTATATAACTAAAAAGAATAAATACATAAATAATTTCATGAATATGTAAGTAAGCAAAATAAAATGTATATAAAAATGTAATAAGCTAGTCAAATGGATGAATAAACATATAAATAATTAAATAACTAAAGTAGTAAATATATATAAATGACTTGAGGCATATATAAGTGAACAAAACTAAGAATCATATATATATTTATTATTTTAGTTAATAAATTATTTATATAGCTTATCCTACTTTTACACTTTCTATTTTGTTTATTTATGCACGTTTCAAATTATTTATACATTTATTTTTTTATATTATTCACTATAAAATTTATAGTTGTATCGAGGATACAAAAATAAATTATATGGTAAATAATAATGATTTCTAAGTCTCACCAATTTGAAAGTTGCTGCAAAGTGAAGAAACAGTCCCATCTACCCTCCATTATGCAAAAATTTATTTAAAATCAATGACAAATATTCCTTTTGATGTAAATTTGCAAAACGTTCAATCTTTGATCATTGTACAAAACAAACAGCAAAAGGAATCTCAAGGAAAACCGAAAAGCTAAATCTGAAAGTAAGAATTGAATTAAATCATAATCGTATATAACACTACATGAAATACAAATACATTTCTTTGTACATATATCAATATTTTATATTATTATAAGTACAAATATATAAAATATTAATACATTACGAAGTTTGAAGGTAAAAAAAAAAAAAAGTGAAATGCATTTCATAGAGAATTTAATCTTATTTTATTAACCATCACCACTTTTAATATAAATCACCTTTACCACCATCAAGCATTATTAAGCATGCATTTACAAATATATTCTACTTTCTACAGCAGCAATTCTACCATCTACTTAGTCATCTACTTACTACTTTTTAAAATTTTTCAATATAAAAATTTTGTCAACTCAACTTAGAAATATCCGAATCATAAATGTGATTTAATTAAGGAAATAATTAACATATAACCTTCAAGATCAAGTTTCATCTAAATCTCCTACTCTCTTTATTTGCTATCAATACCTTAGTTAAATCCTTATTTCAAAATCACTTTATTCCTAAATCTAAAAGTAGTACCTTCCTATTTTGAAGATTTAGAAATCCTACCTACATAAAAATACAGTTTCCTTCCAATTCATTGCAGACTCATACGATCCCTACCTACATAGAATTTAATTTTACAACATACAGTTATACACTTCATTACTCAGACTCACACCCTATCATACCATTCCTACCTCATAGAATCTAATAAGATACAGTTATACCTTTCCAATTCATTACAAAATCATACCGTATCACAACCATCTCTATCAACACAGAATCCAAATGCATTTTTCTCTATTCTTAAGGAAGATACTACTTATCTATATAAAAATCTATCTAAAAGATTTTTTTAGGGGCCCCCTTCAAAATAAAAAAAGAAAAAAGAGAGAGAAACATTTATATAAAATATGTGATGAGTGATGATTGATTGATTTCATAATAGATCCTGAAACAAATCAAATTATTAATAATTAATAATATATAAATATTTATTAATCGATGATATAAAATTTTCGTGAAATAAATAATTGCTCTCCTAGAATTGATATACCTGAAACAAACTCAAATAAGAGATTAGTATAACAGAATAAAAAATATTTCAAACATTGTAATTTCATAAAAATTCGTAAAATAATTATATAAAATGATAAATATAATGAACATTCACCGTTATTGACTTCAAGAAATTTCATAAAAACAAT